>NC_135536.1:81747911-82047911 GCF_045843805.1 Urocitellus parryii
TCTTCATTCCTCTAACAGCCATGAAAAATTGTGAAATGAAAACTTAACATAGGCAGAAATCAGTGTTTACTGCTTATTGAAGCGTTCATCTTCAAACACCATTATGCTGTGCTTCACTGGGTGGAAGACAAGGTCCTGGATTGCTTTGGAAGTCCTGCCAGACAAGAGCCCTGCTCCCCAGCAGGTGTGACAGAACAGGAGCTGGTCCCAGGTACATCCTCCATCTGGGGCTCATTTCCCAGCTGCCAGGAAAAACCAGCCCAGATCTGGGAAGGGATCTAACACACAACCACTAATACGGGGGTCCCCCCATAGCCATCCTGGGAGGCCCAGAGTTAAGAGGTCCAAAGGAACAACTAGGATAGAATGTGAGTTTGAAGAGAAAAATTAAAAGGAGGAAATAAACGCATGAAACCCACTTAAATTATTGGAACACGTTATTAAAGTGGTTCTCTGAGTTTGGCAGAGGTCCAAAGGCAGACCTATGAATCCATTATTTAGTGGATGCCAAATATTTGCACATCCTTAAGAGAGGTGCTGGTTCAGCTATACAGGACACACCAAAAAATGATGTGTCACAGCCTCAGTCCTCCGCCCACCTCAGACTGATGCAGGGAGGAGTTTGTTTGTAGAGAACTATCTGGAAGAAAGGGAGGAGGTACTTTTCTCCACCTGAAACCAACTGATGAGGGCATCAGGAAAGGATTTACATAGATAATGTCCCCTGGCATTTAGTGAAGGACACACATGCCTAGTGACAAAGTAGAAAGAGCGCTAGGGAGGGCTATATGGCCAACTACCCTCTGTCAGGGGGACACCAGGCACTGGTGTCCCTGAGGGAGTCTGAAGTCCACCATATTGGAAGGGCCTCTGCCCAGAAAGACAAATGGATGGGCTGAGAAAACTGGGGCCGGGAAAGGTGGGCAGGGGGTTGTGGAGGGAGTTTGGTTCCACTCAAGGGAGCAGCCAGCAGGAGTGGTAGGGCCTGTGCCAAAAGAACTGTGGTAGGAACTCATAGCCTGAGGCTAAGGACTTAATGGCTCCCGAAGAGAAAAAGGGAGAGATTGTAATGACTGCCACCTAAAGGTCCCACATGATAAATACAGGACTCCACAGGACGTGCCCACCCCCTTGTCCATCTCCTCTAGCTCTATTTCAGAGGAGTCTGAAAGAGCTGGCTAGCCCAGGGGCAGGCTGACCTCAAGCTGCAGGCAGAGTTGGGTCAGGGCTCAAACCTTAACCAAACAAGACTCTGGGCTTTATAACCAAATAGATGAAATTTTAAAATGACTGAGAAAATTATTCTTATTTCCTAACAGGAACAATAATATGAACAGGAACTACCCCAAAATCCATCCAAGGTCAGAAGTCTAGGGCTTGGATTTACAGAGGAAGAAGGAGAAACCATAAGTTAACCTACTAGTTTACTTCTCTCAAGAAAGTGTTTATCTGGCACTAACTATTTATCCTAACTCTTTGACTCATTTACAAATGGGAATGTATAGTTGGAATGTAAATTTTTCTTCTCTGGGTATTTTCTTCTATTTCTTGGATTCTTTCAAATCTCTCAACATCTAACAAATTTTAAATTCAAAATAAGAGAATTTAAGAACCGAGTTAATCAAAACCAGTTGTCCTTTATCCTCAGATTTTTTTCCTGTATTAATAGATTTAAAAATATTTTTTCACTAATCAGTTTAATCACTTCCATTAAAGCACCTGTGTTAGCTCCTTGAATTCTTCCTATAAGATGTTCCACCTTAGGAAGAAGAGTTTTTTTCTTCCTAGAGTGCTGACAGTAAGTGACAGTGTCCTTAGATTCCTTCACCTCAGAGATGAACAATTGCTTCAGTAGTAGCCTGCTGGGAATAGAGAAGTTTTGGGATGTATAGAGGAAATACCTTGTCTTTTTTTTTTTTTAACACTAATTTTGAAACACAGGGCAAATTACATTGAAAAATTCCCAC
The DNA here is from genome assembly GCF_045843805.1 of Urocitellus parryii. Taxonomy (NCBI): domain Eukaryota; kingdom Metazoa; phylum Chordata; class Mammalia; order Rodentia; family Sciuridae; genus Urocitellus; species Urocitellus parryii. The sequence continues at coordinate 81,749,879 of NC_135536.1, forward strand.
TAGCATTTTTAATTTCACCTTTTGAGATTTGTGCATTTTTGCTTGCAGATTTGCAAAAAGATGAGAATACCTATTACAAATACCTAGATCTGAAAGATGGACCCATAAATAAGAAAAATTCAGTAAAAATCAAGACAAAATTTTGCTGTGCTCAAAAGAGATTACCGCTTTTCCTTTCTTTGGGCTATAATATTATTCTTCATAGCTCAATGGAGTTACCATAGTCTTATTAGATGTCTTATCACTCTTATCTGCTATGGAATCCTTCCCAGAAGGATAGAGTTACAAAGAAGAGAAGGACACAGGCTGTGATTAAGAGCAGAAAGAATGAGCAAGCTTTTGCTGACCTGAATTTAACTCTTAAGGTCATGATTCATAATTGAATCTTTAGTCTGTATCACTAAGACTGGAGAACAATCTGAGTTATGGATATCCCCACATTCATATTTCTTTTTGGCTAGTGTCTGATGAAAGCCCAGGGCAGTCCAGCCAGTGCTCATCATGTTCTCCGCAGAAGTATATTTATCTCAGCAATAATTTCCACAGCATTGACCACAGCAAGCTGGAAATAGCCAAGCTGCTGGTTACCTGAATTTTAGCCAAGTCCAGTGGATACCAATGGAAAATAAACAGCAACCACAAATACCAACCATTTTTGGATGTTGTTTCTGTAAATTAGAAAGGGATGGATACAGAGTTATGTAAGATGATTACATGGATCTGTGGGGAGTTTATAGCTGTAAAATATATTATGCTATAGTAAATAAATCATCAATTTTTGTAAACTAAAGAACACTCAATTACACTACATACTGTAGCTTTTGCATAATGCTCTGTAATTCATGTCCTGCTGCCATTTGTGGTGACGGTGGGTGAGACCACTGTTTAATAAGGGCTTCCTGGCGTCTAAAGTACCTGACCCTTTGGGGTTGGCTCCAAGGTACATATGGCTCTTCCCAAATTCTGTTCTATGTGGAGTATGGTGGTTATACTGAAGGCCTATTTCACTACTGCCCACAAATGAACCACGTTGAGAAGAAAACTGGAGGCACATTCATAACAGTTAGGAAGGAGAGCACATATCGATTTGTGGATTTTTGTCAGTAATTACTCATGCTGCCTTTGACTTCACTGTAGGTAAATCTAATTGAAAACGATTTTTGCTCTTTGTGTGGCTTTGCTCTTCGATGGCTGCTGGCAGGGACATCCTAATCAGGTATTATTAACAGCATAGTTTGTAATGATAAAAATAATTATAAAAAATTCAAGACTATGACCTCATTAATGATCATTACATAGAAGGAAATGGAACTATGAAAGAAATCTAATTTGGAAGACATACAGAAGTTAAAAACAAATATGAGAAATAATTATGAATGCCTGTATGATAGGTGAACAAGATTCAATCTCTAGGTTGGAATAAAACCTTGCATCTCCCTGGGAGAGATGCTATAAAGCCGACAAGTGTCCTACAGTATTGGGGAAAGCAATTTTAAAAAATCTTATCATTAAACACATTGTTTTTCAGTAAGATTTTTTTAATTAACTTGCAATTAACATCCTGGTTTCTGTTTCTAGTTTTTGGGTAACTGAACTAAAGTAGTACAAAGAGCTTCTGGGTTTCTGTACTGAATTATACTTAACCAGTTGATGTAAGAATAAGTATGGGCTTATTGATCCCAATTGCTCACAAGTAAAAATAAAGCAGCTGGTTACTGTCAACACAGGACCAGAACTGACCTGACCAAGGACATCAAGGGTGGACTGGATGTATTTCAGTCACATGAATTTCCCTACTACCTAAACATTGTGATTCCACTTCTCTTTGAGCCTCATCATGTTGTGAAACCTACAGACAGGAATGCGTCAGAGTTGATGGTTTCCTTAGGGAGAGGAGACTTGAAAAGTATGCCGCATATTCAGGTTGCCCAGACCCTAGTCAACGTATCTGGACTCCTCAGTTTCTTAAATGATCTCAGAATTTATGCCTTATACATGGTTGGACTTTCTCATTTTTCTATTCTTAGAATTTGCCTTTGTGCTATCTGGACAGTCAGAAGACTGCATTGCCTCCTGACCTAGACATAAGATACTAGAAATGTCATCTAGACCTTTACCTACTAAGTGCAATTCTTTGTCAAGGTAAGGTTTCAAAAAAGCCCTACACCCCCTAAAAATTACAGACACAAAAATCCCATCTCACTGTTGTAAGGGGAATAGAAGGATGAGCCAACCATTAAGAATTACTATGTAACCTGCAAGAGCAGATATACTGTTCTTTACACACAAAATGTACAGAAAAGTCCACTAGCCAGCAGTAAAGACCAAGACTCATTCTCCAAAGTTCTGAATTCACTTAAGTAATTTTCTTAGGTGACATACTTGGGTAGTAGGTGTACTATCTTTGAAAATACGTAAAAACCAGTGAGTAGGATGAGGCCAAAACAAACAAAAACAGAAAGGATGCTAATGATGGGTGACAGGTCATCAACTACCCAAGAAAAGTGGTCCTGGGCACCAATGGCTCAGGGTGATTTTGTTTCTCCAGAGAAGACACAGGTCAAGGGTGGGGACCGTGATGCTGCTATGCTGTTAGACTTCTACTTAGTCTCTCTAATCCTGGGGAATGGAGTGGGCAGACGCACAATGGGGCTTACATTGGGTTCCTCCTGACTGCCACAGGCCTCTACTCCAATCCATTTTCTGCTTTAGTGAGCTGTGTGTCCCTGTCTTTCAATAGCACTCCTTGCTTTCAACATGCTCCTCTGTATGTCCAAGAGGATATCATTATGTCCAGCCACATTTAAAAAAAGAGAATTGAGAAGAAATATTCTCAGCAGAGAACACAGACCAAGAACGGCAACTCTTTAGGACATAATGACTTGGGCTGATTTAAGATTCCCGGGCTTGGAGCTATGTCAGCTCTAGTAAAGCCTTACTACAGTGCTATACCATTTGTTATAATAATCTCAAACAATATTAACACTTAATTTCAAAATATATCCATTTTCATGAGTATGTTTATAAATATGCACATGCATATATATAAACATATATATACCTGTCTCAAATTCTGGAGGTTGAATATCGTCTCCAAAAGATAATTCTTCATTCCTAGATCATTTATTTAATGAAACAGAGCCAAATTTTCATCCCCTTGGAAAATAGGCAAACATGTCTTGGTTTACCAGTCCACATGAGTTGCTGAAAATTCCATCACTTGGTACCTGGGATGGTTCCTTTGTGGTCCCAGCTCTAAGCTCCTTTCTCTACAACTCTCCTCCTTCCATGGCCCTGTCCAGTGATTCCCAAGACACTAGTACAATTCTAAGTGTTGATTCCAGTCTCCCATTCAATCAACTGTGATCTCTTTAAAATATAGGAAAGGAGAATGACAATTTTGGGAAAGAAAGGTTACTGTGGAGTCTTGCCTTACAGACATTCAAATGTATAATAAAGCTAAAATAATTAAAATGGCATCCAACTGGTACAAGGAGAGTGGGACAGGGCAGTGAATTCATACCCAGTGAGAGGATATAGAAAAACAGTATGTGTAGTACAAGCCCAATTTAATGTTAAATATTTAAATGCGTATATAAAAGGGTAATTTTATCATCTTTGGGTGGCACAGTTACGGGTTATTGCCATTCCTCTGGTTTAATTTTTACTATTGTAAAGAGTAAAAAGAAAAACTAAATATAAAAATGTAATCACAAATTGGAATATCTAAAGCCAATAGAAAATAGTTTTACAGTCTTAATACATGAAGAATTGTCCAAAAATAAGTATCAGAAAGGCCACCAATACACATTTACCTAAAATACTGGGTTGAAAAAGTACATTAGAACAATAAACCTTAACAATGCTTTGCTATGCTAGTAATTACAGAAATAGAAAATTCAAGCTCTAAGATACAATTGTTCTCAAATTGGGAAGATTAAAAATAACCCTAACAGTAAAGGTTAATGAGGATTCAATCAGTTGGGCATTTCCAAATTTTGCTTTGAATGACATTGTGGGCCCAAACTCTATCTGAAAGCTTTGGAGATGTGTTTCAAACTTAGAATTCTTCAAAGTTTAAAACAGAAAGAAAGTGCACGTAGCATAGGCATATATTATCCAGAGCCTCCAGTCAGGTGAGGGGCACCAATATTTCCACAGTTTAACATATTCACAAGTAGTAGGAGAAATGCAAGACTGGAAAGAGCTTTATTGATGTTAATAGTTTTTCCATAAATGAGTTTAGGTTAGATTTGCTGCAAGATGAACTTATAAACAAATTTATGCTTTTTAGAACTTTTCTGAATTTTGAATTTGTTAAGATATTTGTGTTAATGCAAATTTCCTAAAAATCAATTTGGCCACATAATTTTAATTTTGAACTTTATAAAGTTCATACATTTTTGACCTTCTAGGAGGAATAAAATAGAAACACAAAAAAATGAGTTATGTGCAAAGATGTTCATAGTAATTTCATTTATAACAATACCAATAGAATCGACATCAAAGTATAATAAATGCAATAGCTATATTATGGGACAGCTAAATAAAGAGATTATGTGGCCATAAAAATCATCTTGAGGATACCCAATGACTTAGGAAAAGGATCATTACATATTGTTGAATGACAAGACATAAAACTTTATACTCCATGTGATTGCAATTTGAAAAGTATACATGTTTGTAGATAGAAAAAACACTTGAAGAAAATACACTAAAATGTTAGGAGATTGTAGCTAAGCATAGGAGTCACAGGTGATTTTTACTGTATGACTTGTGTCTTTCGAAGTTTTTGTGACAAGTATGGAATAATTAATAACACAGGATTATCTCAGTATATAATATAAGCCCTGCAATGGGAATGTGTTCAACAAGGGTATAAAAGGAATGACTGGTTGCCTCTTACCCAGCACCACCAATTTCTTGGGGTAATTTGGCTTGTGGGAATGAAGTCCTGAAGGAGATTGCTGGCTCCTTAGTTCCTGAGGGTGATGGGAAAGTGGGATTGTGGCTACTTTCCAAGAAACCACAGTCAGTACTTACTTGACACCTGCTGAAAAGCTCATCACAGGGAAGAAGAGCCCGTCCGTGTTGAAGTTCTCAAACATCCCCTGCACAGGCTGCCCGTTGATGCGGAAAGAGATACTGGGCACTCCAAGGTCAAGGCAGCAGCTCACCACATCATCTGACTTCAGCAGATGCTGGTTGATGGAGGCCACGGCTCTGGGTATCCGGCCTGGTGAGCAAAGAACAGGAAGAAAGCTGCAGAACTTTGGGGCACTTATCAGGCTGGTGAAGCAGCTCAGAGGCTAGTACTGGGAGGTAGGGATGTGTGATGGGCACATAGGAGGTCTGGAGATGCTACTGTATTGGAGATGCAACTTTGTTTTTCCTGTGTGAGATGAGCAATGAGAAATGATCTTCTAATTTGGCCTACAGACAGACACATGCCTGAGACAAGTCTAAGGGGAAGCCCTTAGGCTGCTAAGAATGAAATCTAACATGAACTCTTCCTGCTTGATGCGTACTCCAACTCCGGTGTTGGAAGTATTGGATAGCAGCTTTTGCTGGGTGTAGTAGCTTTCAGAGATAGGAGTGTGTGAATCTGTTTACTCATGAGTGCCCAAAGACCTTGCTTTCTTCTACTTCCTCAAAAAGAAATGGCCACTTTAGCATGGATACAGAAGGCAGCCAAGGGAAGAACTGCAAGGTCATATACTCAGGAAACTGCAGCATAGCTTGATTTTTTTCTTAAAAGAACTTTATTATCTCAGATAAACAGGACACACATTGTCAATTATATTCTGCAGTAGTGATTAATTTTTTTCATCTCTTTCATGAGATGATTTATCACTTCCTGAAGCAGTGATGACCTAAAGTGGTGAGAAGATCTCTCTGCTCTTGTATCTCACACCATCCTATTCTGGAAATTCTAAGAGTAAGTTATCATAATCCTCCCATCCATTCTCCTACCAGGCTTACCATTCCTACGGGGAAGATAGCAATAGTGCGGCAGAAGTCAAGTATCAAAACAGGGTTTCAGGCAAGATAAAAAGATACCTAGTTTCTTGATTACGAAAGTAATAATGTTCATTAAAGTTTGTCATTTATATAGAAAAGTATACAAAAGGGAAAAAATACAACTCTGTAAAATGTTTCTAATACATATGCACTCACATATATCTTTTATCCAAACTGAGATGAGATAGATTTCATATCTTGTTTTTTCTACTAATCTGCGTTCCCCAGGTAGAAGAAGCTGCTAGATCTGCCTGGCAGCATGGGGCAGATACACACTTGGAGAATGAAAGAAAGGTGCACTAGATAAATGGGAAAGGAAAGAGGAAAAGGAATATATGCTGTATTTGCAGAATGGCTGGTTTGCTAAGGTTGGAATGTGTTGATTAGGGATGGAGAGGGAGATGGGGTGCAGCAATAAAGCTGCCCAGCAGGAGAGCCACAGGACACAACGCACTCATTGCATATTGGCCAGTCAGTCTAGCAATGGCCTTACCCTCTGCCCTTGTAACCTCAATACCTTACTTGGCTACTGAGAATGAGGAACAAGTTTCTTATAGTGGAACCTGTGGTAAACATTATTTTAAAACAAAACTAACCCAAACTCGGGGTTTAACATCTTTCCAATTTCTCCATTTGAGGAAACCAAATCCTCCTAGCTCACTGTCTCATGAAACTGGGGTTGTGGCTCAGAGGTAGGGTGCTTGCCTGTATGTGTGAGGCACTGGGTTCAATCCTAAGCACCACATAAAATAGAAATATCGTGTCCACCTATAGCGAAATATTTTTTTAAAGTATGATATTAAAATTCAGCAAAACTTACTATGTTTGTCTTGCTCCTAGGAGTTCTTATTTTCCCACTAAAAACAATCTTACTACATAAAATGTTCTTTCCATTAATTTAAGTTCTAGAAAATATCACTATAGTCCTTTGAACAAATCCTAACAGATCTGTGATTTGGGAAACACCAGGGAATAGCTGAAATGCTACCTTGGCCAAATACCCTTAACAGAATCTAGATTCTTAATGGATAAAAATACCAATTATAAGGTTCTTTACCTTTCTGAGAACCATAAAAACCAGGACAAAACTTCCACTGTGGATTAACAACCCCCTTGCTGTTTTTCCCTATCCTCTCAGAGTTCTCTGTTAGTTTCTGAGCCTCATCCCTGAAAGATAAATATCCCTATTTTCTTGGAGGATGCCCTTCATCTACCAGCAGTGCTTTGATGCCATTGGAAGCTGAATTCTGTGCTTTATTTAGCCTTTCACATGCCATAGCTGCCGGGTGCCTTCCAGAGCAAGGATGGTGAAGGATGTTGCCTCTTACCTTCCTTGTTCTAAGAGGCTGGGTTCCAAGTAGAAGTTTCCTTGGCACATTTGCTCAGATCACTTACTGGCTAACTGAAGTCACAGATAGACTACTTTTAAAGTACCAATTGCAGAGAATACAGAATTAGGACTAAATTTACCAAGAAATTAAAGGGAGACTCTTGATAATTACTGGATAAAAAATATATACTCAGCAAGTGCTTAGAGCAATACAAAGGCAAACCTCTTTGAATAAAAAAGCCTATTTTACATAATATTTATGTTGTGAAAGGTCATCTAATAAATTGTGTTTCATTTTTTAAAATTTTAAGTAGTATGAAAAGTGTGAAACTGGGAAATGAGGAAAATGTAGGATTGTTTTTGCACACTCTGTTCTAGTATTCTGTCCCCATCCAGAATAAAATCTCCACCCTTGTGAGAGTGTTCAAGACTCCAAATGATTTGGAAGGATAATGAAGCCCATATTTACACAAAATGCAGTGGGGGCATGATTGCACATATCTATAATCCCAGCAACTTGGAAGGCTAAGGCAGGAGGAGAGCAAATTCAAGGTCAGTCTCAGCAACTTAATGAAGCCCTAAGCAACTCAGCAAGACTGTCTCAAAATAAAAAATAAAAGGGCTGGGGATGTGGCTCAAGCGGTAGCGCGCTCGCCTGGCATGCGTGCGGTCTGGGTTCGATCCTCAGCACCACATACAAAGATATTGTGTCTGCCGAAAAACTAAAAAATAAATATTAAAAAAAATTCTCTTCTCTCTTAAAAAAAATAAAAAATAAAAAAATAAAAAAGGACTGTGGATGTGGCTTATTGTTAAAGCACCCCTGGGTTCAATTCCAAGTATCTAAATAATCAAGCAAATGAATGAATGAATAAGATGCAGTTCCTTCAAAGTACTCTGTAATGAGGTGGCATTGGGTAGGAGGACCCTTTGAGCCACATAGGGTTGTTGAATTAAATCCCAACTCTATACCTGCTACCTGAACCTGGGCCTATGATTTTATGAGAGGCTCAGTTTCCCCATCTGCCAGGCACAAAGATGCAGAGAAAGAACCTGTAAGACAGTTGTTTTAGAGATTATTGTTATTCCTATGGTTTTGATAAAATGAATAGATTTAATAAAAAATGAAATTGAATGACTGATGTCCTATACACCACTCATAAGGCAGAATAGTGTCGTTACTAAGTGAAGTTTCCAGAACCAGACTGCTTGGGCTCGTGTCCAAGCTGTCACCAGTGATGTAACTTTAGAACATCAACTTGATTTTGTGAATTCTAGTTTCCTTGTCTGTCCTCTGGAAATAATAATGTTACTCCAGAGAACTGCTGGAGTTTCTAATCAATTGCTCCTTATAGAATGACCAGAAGAGTGCCTGCCATGTTGTTACCTATGACAAAGACTATTGTGTTCATTAACCACAGAAATCTTAATTACTAGAGTAACAGTAGAAAAACTTACCAGAACATTGTATGACTATACTTTTTATAATACTTGGAAAAATAACAATATAAAAATTGTAGCATTGAGGGCTTAGTCTAAAAGTTGACTTAAAATCTACTTCCTTTATAAAAAAAAAACATAATGGTAGAAAACTCACACTTCCAAATGGGCTTAATATACTTGATGCTTTTAGAACCAGCAGAAATGTGATGTTTCAGAGTTTTTCTAAGAGCAGCCTCAACTGCTTGTTTGTGTATTAAGAACTGAATAATCCTAGAGAACATCCACCGAGAGCCCAGGGAGTCTTGCCAATCTGAAGAAGAAACGTGCCCCGATTTAAAGGCTCAGGCCCATGTGAAGGGCCCAGGAGCTTGAAAAAGTCAAATGAAACCCAGTGCTATCATCTGGATCTTAAATGTTCCCTAGGAGTCTGTGTGTGAAAGGCTTGGTCCCCAGTGTTGTGCTCGTGGGAGGTGGTGAAACCTTTGAGATTGTTCTGGTTTGGATCAGGAATACCCCTCAAAGGCTCATGGGAAGGCTTGGTCCCAATACAATAATGTCTAGAGGTGGGGATTTTGGAAAATGTTTGGATTATGAGGGCTTTTGACCTCATCAGTGAATTAATCCACAATCAGATTAATAATTTGTTGACATTCGTGGAAAGTGGTGGAAACTAAGTGGTAGAATCTAGTTAGGTGGGGTGGGCCCTTGAGCCCACTGCCAAGAGCTGAGCAGTTCCTCTGCCCTGCCCTTCTGCCTCACCTCAGGCTCAAAGCAATAGAGCCAACTGACCTTGGATGAAAACCTGTGAAACCATGAGCCAAAATAAATATTTCCTCCTTTAAGTGGTTTTCCTCAGGTATTTTGCCCAGCAAGAAAAAGCTTATTAATACAGTAGGAGGTCTGTAGGGACATGTTCTTGGGGAGATTGTGGAGCCCTGGTCTTCCCTTTTCTTTTGTTTCCTGGTGAGGTGACCAGTTTTATTCCTCTATGTGCTCCTGCCATGATATACTGTTTTTCCACAGGTGCTAAGCAACAGGGCCATCTGATCATATACGGAAACCTCCAAGACTGAACCAAAACAAGCCTCGGAGTTCATTATCAGGTATGTGACTAATGCACCTTTTAAAATAAAGGCAAAACCCACTTAATCATATGCTGCCTATCATCAGATTAATCCAAGGATATATGACTACATGATTTAATCTCTTCTGTAGATAACTGGAAGCTGTGGTACTCCACATTTCCATAGCTCCAGGTATTGCAGATTTGACTTTGTAACATAAACACAAATATTTAGGCATTTAGAAGGAGAAAGGGGCCAAAGACACAAAAAAATGCTGCCATTCTAGAGACATTCCTCAGATCTCCACACAGCACTGGGGTAGGAAAGGTCTGAGTTATACTGAGCTAAGTTTTCATAGACAAACCAACAGCCTGGGGCTCATCTTGGTAGGGAGATAGGTAACATGATTCCCTTGTGCAAATCTGACTTCAGAGATAAGACTGACTGACTCATCAAGAAAATTTAACTCATCAGGAAACACAGCTTTACTCCATCCATTTACTTCTAAATCAGTTACATCTTGGAAAGATGAATTCCTCTGCTCACTCCAATTCTGCAGGGGAAAAGGGGGTTAACAGGGAAGGACAGGCATGCCTTCCTTAGCAGGTTAGCAGTCACATACTGTAGGCTGCTCTGAGCTGAATTCACTTCCAACTGTTCTTTCCAAGGCCACATGGAGGCTATTCTCAGGAGAGAAAAGTGATGCTATCACAAAATAGTCATTCCTCCACAAGGAGATCACAGGGCTGTGCTGGCCCAGGATTCCACAGGCTTTGGGAAGTGGTCAAGAAGGGGCCGTTTCCCCAGATGATGTCTGAAAGTGACTTCAGAGGCTTCCATGGCTGCTCTTCCCGGTATAGGAAAAAAGCTCACGTGTGCTCAGGACTCCACTGTGAACTTCTCCAATTCAGCATGGGCCTCGGGTTCTGAACTGGTCTTGAAGTAACTGGGACTCTGGAGTTGGTCTTTACAACTCCAGTGGACTTTACAGAGATGAGGGAGGGAAACTGTATTCATTGGGTATCTACGATGTGTCAGAGACTTATCTCACTGAAATTTTATAAAGCCATGTTATCGTCACTGCTTTTTTTTTTTTTTCCTTCTTCTTAAGCCAAGGTCTCATTGTATTGCCCAGGCTAGTCTTGAACTCCTAGGTTCAGGTGATCCACCTCAGCTTCCTAAATAGCTGGGATTACAGGTGCATACCACCCTGTCAAGCTCTATCTTCACCTTAACTGAAGAAACTGGGTCTTTGAGAAGTAATTTGCTAGTGTTAAAAAATCGGTATGTGGCAAAGTTAGGATTCGAACCCGGGCCTAAACCCAAAGTCAGTTTTTCTTGAACTCTTTCCATTGACAAAGCATTAGAAGAACTGCAATTCTTTCCAAATACTGCAACATCTGTTGTTCTTTAATAAGTATGTTAAAGACCAGTTCAAGGCAGTGGCTTAATTTATGCACAGAGACATCTTTAAAGTTAATGGGCCTGGGCATTTAAATCTTGAGGAAAAGAAGAAAAATCATCACGACCAGCTTCCAAACTCTCTCCCTAATCACCTTCCTTTCCTTCCTACAGCAAGTGGCAGTGCCATTTCCATTCCATTTCTTCATCAGACAATTACCCTTTCATCAGAGAGTCTGGAATTCACTGCTGTGCTGGTGGGAGTCATTAACAGAAGCCTTATTTCTTCAGCAGGAGCACATGCTGACATATTTACCTGCTGTGCCTTCTGCAAGATATAGGTTTCAGTGCTGGCTGGAGAAGTCAGAATGATGCCCAAACTCAGAAACTTTGTTTTTTAGTGACAATGAAAAGCATAAATCTTGTAGACACTCGTTTCCTCATAACTCATCAGATACTAGAATCTAAGGGATGAATTCCCTTGAATATACCTTTACGACACTATATTACCAAGTGTGTGTAATGTTCAGAGCTACAGTGAGCAGCTCAATTAACAGACCTCTTTCCTCTTCCCCAAACACACAGAGCCACTGCGGATGATGATGAACATGGGTCCAGAGCACCTGGTTTGCTTGACTTCAGAGGTGACAGAATAGAAGGTGGAGGGGGACAATTGTACATTTTAGGAATGATAAACAATCAGGATGTTCAGTCCTTAAATGCACAGACAGCAGCACTTAATTGACACATCACTGCTGGGTTCTCTGCCTGCTCATTGATGCAGTCATTCCTCAGATGTCTACCAATGGATACAGGGATTGAGGAAGTACCCTATGCAGTGTTGTAAAGTCTGGAAAAGGCTAAGTAAATTTTCTTCCTTTGAGAAAGATTAGCTTCTTTTTGAGACAGGGTCCAGTCTGTTTCATCCAAGGGTCTAGGAGTGCCCCATATTTCCCTAACCCAGCTCCATGCAGAGTCCTTCTCAGGTGTTATATGGTTCCAGAGAACACTAAGTTAGGGTGACGAGGTGGCAGGATTTGAGTAGCAATTTACAGGCAGGGTAGAAATGATTTCACTAGTCAAAACCATTCATTCCCTCACAAACAATCCTACTAGGGGCTGCTGATGTGGTGGACATATCCCAAATCACTTCCCCAGATGGATTTTCATTGATTTTTTGTTCTGGGGATTGTACCCAGGGGCACTCAACCACTGAGTCACATTCCCCACCTTTTTTTTTTTATCATTATTTTGAGACAAAGTCTTGCTAAGTTGTTTAGGGCCTCGTTAAGTTGCTGAGGTTGGCTTTGAGCTTGTGATCCTCCTGCCTCAGCCTCCCAAGTTGCTGGAATTATAGGTGTGCACCACAGCGCCTAGCCCCAGAGAGCTTTCTGAGAACCTTATGACAGCTAATTAAAAAGGCAAATGGTTTCTTCTGTACAGTCACAGGCTCGGTGCTTCCACAAGAGACTATGAGAACCAAGAAGGGAAGGTATAGCTTCCACAGAGACCAAGGATGAGAGAGCAATATTTTCCCTTTACCCAATACCCTGCCATTTTGCATTTGCTTTCTTCTGGATCACAGTGTTCCCTTGGACATGCAGAATAATCAGACTTTCTCATTATTTCCTCCAAATGATCCAGGATAAATAAATGTTCCTACAAGTTTATGACATTCCTGAAAGTTTTAAAATGCTTAAACTGGATATAAAACAGCACAAAAAATAACAAAAATCCCATACTAACTGCAAACCATTCAACTACAATAAGCATGCCGCAAGGATCTGAGCTGCCATCATTGACGTCAGGCAGTTAGGTTTTAAGGCTAAAAACCAAGGGAAGAAGGAAAATAGGGTTGGCTACATGGTTCTGAATACAAAAGAGCACACAGTACACAGGCTTGTCTTGTAGAGATCAACTTTTCCTTCGTACTAGATTTAAGGAAGAATGTGTGTCATGGTTCCTTAATGTAAGAAGAACACAGCACAATGTTTACATGAGTGATTCCAATAAGGGACACAATGTCTCCAACTCTAGTTTTGCAAAAGATACAGAAAAGACATGCTTTGGACAATGGACAGGGGAGGTGGACTCTTACTTTGGGCCAAAACCTGAGAGTCTTGCATTTTTACCCAGGTAGAACCAATCTGTTCTTCCATAGGTACCAGCCATGGATGCTTTTGGGGAAAGCATCAATACTAATCTAAGGAAAGGAAGCTTTGAGTACTTAAGGTTAACATCTATTATGTGTGGAACTGATCTAGACTGTCAGCAATCGTGACAGGAAGCAGCAAGCAGTACTGACAAGACTATAAACTTGTGAGCAGATCACTGTTCTTCCTAGTATGTGAATTTCTTAGGTTATCTTTATGTCTCAATTGTACATCTGTAAGATGAGACAATATTTTCTACCTTATGGGGTCACTGTGAGGATAAACTGAGAAAAAAATATAAAAAGTATGTAAAGCTCTCTGCCCAGTAAATAAAGATGTTTCTTTTCATCCTAAAAATATTATGCAATAAGAACTGTACACAGGTTCTGATCTTGAGGAAAGTTAAGTGATTGGCATTGGACCACGTAGCTAGGAAGCTGTCAAATAATGGTTCAAATAAGTCTAATTTAAACTCAATGCTCTTCCCATCTAACCATCTGAGACCCAGGAGTCTGTATAATTTCAAATTATAGTAGCAATTTCAGCTTGAACAATTTGAGGCTCGGTTATTTGCAGTAAGAGATCAAGGGCTGATATCTTTGCAAGGAACTCACCTGACCAAAGATGAAGTCCATCAAAACCATAGGAATACAGGTCATCACCAACACCATTGCCTCCCCATCCTTCTCCACCTCCAGGGTATGGCGCATAGCCTGAGGAGGAGGCCCAACCAACCCGCAGATGTGTGGGCTCTGCTGTTAGGAAGGGGTCCACCTGATCAATAATTAGCTCAAAGTACCACTTCTTGTATTGGGCTGAGCCCTCAGCGACTCCCAGGAAGATGTTTGGCCGGATACTGAAATTAAACACAGAACATGAGGCATCCACAGAAGCCAAACAACTGAAAAAGCATGTTGAACAGACCTAATAGGAAGCATTGGTCCAATGAAACCCAGAACAAGAGCATTTTTATGTGTTTTTTTTTTTAATTGCTTGAAAGTATAAAAAGCTTGTAGCCTTCAACAGTAGGTCAAATTCTTAGGTGTCAGGACAACATTAATTCCACTATAAAATATAAATGATGTTTCTTTAAATATTCCATTCAAGGCAACACATTTATTGAGTACCAACCATGGGCAATGATGCTGAAAACATTATACAGAGTTTCATGATTACAAACCTTTGTGTCTTTCTGTAAGTGAAAGAAATTACTTACTTGAGTTCCATCTTCTGGTAAATTGGTTTAAGCATTTTCAAAATAGCAGCTTTGTACCCCCAGCATTATTCATAACAACAGCCTCTTAAAAGTCACTAGTGGGCAACCTTGTTAAGGGCAAGAGGTTTTTAATGTGTTCAGAAAAGTGGTTAAAAGCTTGGAACAGACCAGAGCTTTTATGTTTGGAATCCTATTCTTAGAGATGGACTGTCCCCGGGCTGGAACCATGTCCTGCTCTGGGTGGGCAAGGAAAAACTGTACCAGGAGGAAGGAAGGCTGTGTGAAGTTTAGGTCTGTGCCACTCTACACCTAAGAAAGGCTCCCCCGCTCACTATTGTGGATTAGCAGCAGGCTTAGGAAGAAAGTGGATAAAGACCCTGAGGGCTAACTAGTCCAGGCCCAGGGAGTTCACAGGGTTCACATGTGGCCACATGTGTGGACCATCAGGTGAGAGGTCCGCTGGACCCATGCTCTTCCTCCTGGCCTAATCCTTTGGTAGGAGCTGGGCAACTGGCTATGTGTCAGAGGATAAAGAAATAATGGTATCAACTTGAGATATCCATTCTATTAAAACATTTAAGAACAAAGATTGGTGTATTATAAAGAAGTTATAAGATGTGTATTGATGGCTAACAAAAAATTTGTAGGATACTTCAGGCCAACTACTTTTGCCCCTATGTGGGAAATAGTCTCTATCTGCAGCCAGTTCAAGGGAAAAGTTTGAGCAACTTTACTGAAGAAAGGGTTGGAGTGCAAGGCCCTAGTCAGACAAAGTGCGCATTGGCCCCCGCCCCCACCCAGAGTTATGGCTTGGATTTATTAGAAGGGATAGGAAAAGGGAAAAAAAGGCACACTCTCAAGGGAGAGTGGGCCCTCTCAGAGGAGGAGGAGGATGGCGTACCCCTCCAGCTTTTGGGGTCCCACAGAAGCTTCCATAGAGTCCTGTCCAGGTCCACATTTTGACTTTTGACTGACAGCACAGAAACCACACAGACTGCCTCAAAGAGAGGGGACTGTCTGGAAGAGAGGATGGTGTGGTGCTCAGAGAGCAGGAGTTTAAGGAAACCGAGTCCCCCAATTTTTGCCTCAATTTCTTGCCCCTTAGTTGGTTTATTACACTTTGAATAGTCCTCAGAAAGTTTT
This sequence comes from Urocitellus parryii, assembly GCF_045843805.1. Lineage (NCBI taxonomy): Eukaryota > Metazoa > Chordata > Mammalia > Rodentia > Sciuridae > Urocitellus > Urocitellus parryii. The sequence goes on from NC_135536.1 coordinate 81,765,650, forward strand.
ACTTTGTGAAGATCTTGATGTTTTGGTTACCAGGGTGATTGGGGGTTGTGACAGTTTTGGTGATAGAGAGGATCCAGTCTACCTGGTAGGGTGTGACCTGATCTTGTCCCAATTGTTTGCTCAGTTGTCTTACATGTTTGCATTGCCGTGAAAACTATGGGTGAGCAACTCGAGTTCAAAGCAGTCCTATCCTTCCTGACAGTTCACAAGATGGGGAAGAACCTTCCTTGGCATCTGGAATGATGGTGATGGCCTTACCTGGTCACATCATTAATTAGCCGTGTCTGCAGGAGCAGGTTTCTCCGAGGCAGCAAGTTGTCACAGATGAGATTCTGGTTGGCTCTTACTGCAACCCCATTGCAGAGACAGAGGGAGCACAGGACATCCAGAACCTGAAGCAGGACACACCCACCAAACCTCAGGACCACTGAGTGTACAGTGGGTAGGACCCAATCACCTCACAGGAAAGCAGCAGGAGTGAAGAGAATGGGACTGGGTAATGGGTAGAGAACCAGCTCAGTGCTGAAATCTTACCTCTGTGCGTAGCAGGAGGGAGTGATGTCCTAGAGACTACTACCTCTTGAGGTGTTATAGTTTGCATATGAGTGTCCCCCCAAAAAGCTCAAATGTTCATGCAGGAGGAGGAATGATTAGATTATGAGATCTCCAACACAGTCAGTGGATTAATCCATTTGGTGTGATCATTCGAGTGTATTACTGTAGGAACTATAGCCAGGTGAGATGTGGCTGGAGGAAGAAGGCCACTGGGGGCATGCTTTGGGGATTGTATATATTTTGTCCCTGGCTCTTTGCTTTGTCTGCTTCTTGTCTGTCAAGAGCTGAGCAGTGTTCCTCTGCCATGATGCTCTGCCTCACTCAGGCTTAGAGCAATTAAGTTGGCCAACCATGAGCTGAACCTCTGAAACTGTGAGTCAAAGTAAACTCTTCCTGCTCCGAGTGGTTCTTATCAGGTATTTTGGTCACAGTGATAAAAACCTGACTAACTCACGGGGAAATGAAGCATGGTTTCCTTCTAGACTCTCTGCCCTAGTCTTGTGCCCCATACCTCCAATCTATACATGTTACCTGTGGTCACCGTTCTACTACAGTGGATAAAAGCCTGACCTCTGAAGACATACCATCTAGTCAGGGGCAGGACTAAGGTATGGTGAGGCAGTTAAGGTACAAAATCTAGGTACTACTTAGGCTCAGTCATAAGTGCAGGGCAGAGGAATAAAAAACTCTACATAGTTTCTCAAACAAACTTCTACCCAGCCCCGATGGTATTTTTCACTGACGATTAGGGGCTAAGACAGGTCTTAATGAGAAAGCCCTTTAGATACCCATTTGGTTATAAGGTCCTTACTTGTCATAGACTTGGAAATCTTCGTTGGTAGGGCAGATTCCTGTTTCTGGGTCTTATGCTGTGATTTCATTGAAACCCATTAAGGTACCCTTAAATTCCTAGAAATTAGCATTCAAAATATTTCGCCTGCTCTCCTCCTCCCATCTGGAAGGAAAGCAAACCCGCAGGAGCCCAGGTGGCCCATGAATCTGAAGGACCCGTCACCAAGCTGCTTCTGTTCCCGTTTGCCAGCTGCCTGGGAATTAGAACCAGTCTCTGGCCTAATCCTGCAGGCTGCCATCTCATCTGCCATCTCATTGTGCCACATCGTCTTTCATTCAGATTTTGTGACTGTATCATGGCAGAGAACACCGTGTAGGGCCAGGCACTGTTCCGCTCTCTTTGCCCCAGAGGGGAGAAGGTGCAAAGAGCAGTTGATAAATAACAGCCACAGTGTGGCAGGCTGCACTGATGGGGAAGGGAAAGCTGTAATTCCGTCTTTCAAAGTGGCCACCAAAGATTCAAGGCTTAGCAGGGTTGGAGAGAGTCAGGCTGCTGATGGCATTTGTGTCCTTAATTCTCACAAACCAATTTTCCACCTGACTCCCAAAATGTCAATTTTGTTCCAGATAAATACGAAGCACGTTTATGGGACAAGCAGAAAAAGAATCCCAAAGGCAGTTTTCTGGGGGACTCTTAGCATTACCGCTCCACGAAAGAGAGCAGCGGTGGAAACCTGAAATCCAGAGGATCATTTCTCACTCTAAGAAAAGAGCCATAGATGGCCAGAAAATTAGCTGCTTTTCATCTGGCCTATCAACATGTTTTCATCTGTTCCGCCTTGGAGTGATGGCTGCAGGAGCCTTGCTGTCACAACCAGAGGAAAAGCAGAGCTTAATCCACATACAATAGGAACTGCAAAGGGAAAAAGGCTCTGCAGAAAGCACCTAGCCTAATGGAGCAATGCCTCACCTATAAATAAAAGGTGTCATAAAGAATCCGGTTGACAGTGCTTAGGCTTTTAGCAGGCATTTCTTTGTGTTAAACTGAGGAATGGGGGCAAATTCTCTTTTCTAAAAAATTTCATGTAGGCAGGGCTAGCCCACCACAGGGAACACACACACAGTGCCTAGAGGTCATCTGTACTTTCTGATTGAGAGGGAACATCTCAATGAATTCTGGAAAGCTTGATAGACAAGACAGACTCTGATGCGTGTTTACCCATGGTCATTTCCTTTTCCTCCTGAGCCCTGAGGACACTGCATTTCCCAGCCTCCCATGCAGGTTTGTGGGATTATATGACCGAGTCTGGGCCATTGGGAAGTAGGTGGATGTGATGTACGTCACGTTTAGGCTTGGTCTGGAAAAATTCTCCTATAGAGCCCTGTGTGTGTGGCATCTCTCCCCAGATGTATTAATTCAACAAAGGACTTGGCAGCCCAAGGATATCCTTACTGTAATCCCTGGACTAGATTGTCCAGGCGCTTGCTAGAAACACTGATGCTCGAATCCCCATTCTTACTGAACCCCAGGGATTTTGTGTTAACAAGATGCCCAGAGATCTCCAGGAACTTCATGAGCACATTAGTCTGTGAAGCTCTGCCCTGAGAGAACACCTCTCTCAATGAACACAGAGCAGTTTTCCCATTGACTGGGCTTGGACTGTGATGTGAGCCAAATTAAATATCTATGCTAAGCCACTGAAAACTTGGGGTTGTCTGCCTTAGGGGTAGGCTTCCCTAGTCAACGGTCCTTTTGGTGGAGTTCATTTGCTTCTGGTTGTAACCCACGTTTCATTAAGAGCCCCTCACTTTGGGATAACATTAAACTAAAAAAACGAAACAAAAAAACTTCACAGCAAAGGAAACAATCAAGAGCATGAAGAAAGAGCTTCCAGAATGGGAGAAGTTTGCCACCTGCATCTTGGATAGGGTGATAATTTCCAGGATATACAAAGAACTCAAACTTAACACCAAACTAACAAACAAAAAAAGAAACACAATAACCCAATCAATAAATGGGCAAAGGAACTAAGCAAACAGTTCTCAAAAGAAATATGAATGATCAAGAAACATATGGAAAAAATATTCAACATCTCTAGCAATTAGAGAAATGCAAATTAAAACTACACTGAGATTTCATCTAATTCCAGTCAGAATGGCAATTATCAAGAATACAACAATAAATGTTGATGAGGATATGGGGAAAAGGGTGCACTCAAACACTGTTTCAAATTGGTACAACCTCTCTGGAAAGCAGTATGGAGATTCCTCAAAAAACAAAAAACTAGGAACGGAACCACCATTTGACCTGGTAATACAACTCCTGGGTATATATATCCAAATGATTAAAATCAGCATACTACAGTGACCTAGCCACATCAATGTTTATAGCAATACAGTTCACAATAGCTAAGTTAGGGAGCCAACCTAGGTGCCATCAACAGATGAATGCATAAAGAAATTGTGCTGTATAGATACATTAGAATATGACTCAGCCATAAAGAAGAATGACTTTATGACATTTACTGGTAAATGGAAGAATCTGGACACTATTATGCTAAGTGAAATAAGCCACTCCCCAAAAACCAAAGGTCAAATGTTTTCTGACATGTGGAAGCTAATCCACAATAAGAGGAGGGATAGAAGTTAAGTGGATTAGACAAAGAGAATGAAGGAAAGGGAAGGAGATAAGAAAAGACAATGGAATGAATCTGACATAACTTTCCTATGTACGTGTATGAATACACTACCGTGAATCTCACCATCATGTACATCCAATAGACTAGGGTCCTAATTGGAATAAGATATATTCCATGCTTGCATAATGATATCAAAATGGACTCTGTTATGTATAAAAATAACCAATAAAAATTATAAAAGATACTATTCATCTCATTAAATAGTCTATTTGAAAACAAAAAAACCAAACATAAACAAAGCCTCTCATTTTTAACGCCATTATTCCCTATCCTAAAGATATGCTTATGATGAGAATTCTACTTTTATTTTTTAAAAAGTTTAAAAAGGTCTTATTTTAAAAAATGCTAACTGTACTTTTGTGATTATTATTTCAAGTTCTATATTTGAAAAATAAGTGCTCTACAGCCTCTGACAGATTCTGCCCTCCCTGTGCATGAGAGATGAGTGGGTGGGAATGTTTCTATATTGCCATGGCTGCCAGGAAACTCAACTGATTTTATGGAGCTACTGGAGCAAAGATGTAGGAGTTAATAGTTGGCTTCCTTGCATTCATTCCTTTCTAACCCAGGCAAAACTTTTGATTCTCATCTATACTTTTTTCAGACTCAAGATATTATAATTTTACCATACATTTTTCTCTCAGGTGGCTTTCAAACACTTGAGAAACAAAGAAGATAATAAAAAAAAATGATCTGTTATGGCTCTTCTGCTTTTAGCAGATTTGGAATAGGGTGGTTTGGGGGATATACTTTGTTTTTACTAATAAAAGCTTACTCTATGAAAAACTACAGGGCGATTGCTATAATTTTCAACATTATTCTTTCATCAAACAATAAAATCAGTGCTACTCAGAGTGTTAACTGATAAGGCATCTGTTTAGTGAGGTGAGTCCTGTACATATGAGTTTCCATCAATTCAAAGACAGACAGCAGTGACTTCTGGCTCTACTCACATCTTTTATTCATTTATTAAACCTCTGACAAACACATACGAATGCCTACATTTGATATCTGAACTTGGCACCATGGAGATTACAAAGATGGCACCTTCCTTGAAGGAACTTACAGTGGGTGAGAGAAATAAATGTGTAAAATTAACTCTCATGAAAGGCAGATTGGAACAACCACTGTAACAAAGAACAAATCACATAATTGAAAAGACCAATTCCAACTAGGATCAGAAAAGCCTTCATGGAAGGAATGGCACCTAAATTTGTATCTGCTCTTCAAAACTTAGTTTATGTTTTAATTATCTAGAGAAAATTTTGAGGGGTCCTGGAAAAGGAGTAAGGGGCCGCTGAAGGATCCACAAAAGCCAAGTCTCTGAGAAGTCGTAGGGCAGAGTGTGTTCAGATAAAAAGGCGGTGGGTGGTTTCCAGCCTACCACTCTCGTCCTTTTCATTCCCAAGATTGTCATTTCCCTTTAACTCTCTGACCCCCCATTTGATCATGCTTTAGATGAGTGGTAATGCTTTCCACAGAAGCAACCCAACTATTTTAGAATGAAAGTGGTATGAAATTGCAATTTTTAGTATAAAAAAATCACTGCTCTTCTATATAGTCTTGATTCTAAGCATATTAGAGGTGGCATGAAATTGTTAAATCCATGAGATAAACAAACCTTTTCTAAAGGAAAACATGTCATGACCCCAAAGATCACTCTCATAGATAATAGGGGTCCTCAAACTTCAGTGTGAGAACATTTTTTTTTTTTTTTGGTGTGTGGGTGGGCTAGTGTGTGTGGTGCTAGAGATTGAACCCAGGGCCTTGTGCATGCAAGGCAGGCACTCTACCAACTAGGGTATATCCCCAGCCATGAGAACCTATTCTTTGAAAATGCCTTCTAGTTGTGAATTTTCTACTGTGAAGAGTTCTGTATTTAAATAATTATAAAAGTAAAGATCATAAAAATTAAACAATTCTCTTAGGATAGTAGGGCTCTGAAAAGTTTGAAAACTTTAGCTTGAGAAACACTGTGAAGAAAATTAAACTTCTGGTCCTAGCCATCACTAGTGAGGTGTGGGGCCCCTGGAAAACGGATTATCATCTCAGAACCATGTCCTGGCCTCGTTATGCCTTCATCAGGTTGAAGTAATGATGCTACTCCAGAGGGCATAATGAAGACTGAAGAGGATGCATAGGAACATGGGCACTGGTTAAGTGCAAAATAAATGTTAGTCATCATCATTATCATTGTTATGAAGACTTCTGGGGCCCCCATGACTCCAGAATTCTCCATGGTGAGTCATTGTCTTTATAAAAAAAAAACAAAACACATAAATGATCAGAGACTCCTGAAAATGTATCACTGGAGAAAACGGCAGACTGAATAAGAAAACATTTTGTTGGCATTTTCCAAGCAAAGATGAAATGTTATGGAAGTCTAGCCTACACTCAGCACAGTACGTTCTTTGCAAAATGACCACAAACACACTGGTGATGATTTGAGCTTGGGTTTCTCTGCAAATAAAAGGTATTCAATCCAATAATCAGTACCAGAGGATCTGAAGTCATGGCAAACCAGCCTTGGCCCCAAATCCCATCAAAAGATAAAAAGGGGACCTTCTTGATGAGAATCTTAGGTACCCAAATCACACTGTCTCAACTTTTGCCACCTTGTCAAAATTTCTCAAAAAGTGCAGTGATTCTAGAAGATTGGAAACTGCCTTCCTAGTATACTCAGTAACTTATCAGTGTGGGTATTTATTTGTAGCCAAGTACAATGACATTCTGGGCCTCAGTTTTTTTTTTTTCAGTTGTGGAATGGGCAGAATACTGGTCAACTTGCTGCAAGCTGAGCCTTTGGGTAAAAGAGGCCATAAGGAAACAGACTATTTATGGATTGCATTATGTACTATCATAGAGAAGCCCCTGGGGCAGTGAAACAAGAGCAGCTTCCCTGGCACAGGGCTCCCCTGACATCTGTATGTAGATCATGGCTCATACCTCCTATTGCTCGTGGTTTATCAGTTATTCTTACTACACAGTGCTGACAAGAAGGGACATGTTGGAAGGTAGAAAAGCTGGACAGAGGTTGGAGCCTCATGCCTGCTTTTGATTTACCACATTTGAGAAAGCAGTTACAGACCCCACATATTTCTTTCTGTTTGCCAAGCAATTTCACAGATGCTGAGGACTAAGGGCTTTTCTGTTTCCTAAGGGTGTTGCACATCATGTGGTCAATGCTGCAGGGGCTTGATCTCCTGGACTCGCTGAAACATGTCTCAAATATGCAGCCCTCTGAACAACTATGGCGAGAGGCGAGGCCCAGGGACTGAGCTAATTTCCCTCTACTCTGCAGAAGCACAGCTGCTGTCCCACATACCCCATCATGTCACCTGCTCTTAGAATGCACCCCTTGGCCTGTAGTTACTTATCTACCTGCTAATTAGTAGTGTAGCCTCAATATATGGTCTAAGTGTGGAGCCAGAATAAAACTCGTATTTTTATAGATTTCCCTAATAGATCATTGCATCTTGGAGATAAAATTTCATAAAAATAGATATATTAGAGATCTCAGAAAATTGACATGGCATGCCACCTTGGTGAGGGGCATTGTCCCCATGTCACAGATGAAATGATTGAGGCCTAAAGTCACACATCTGTTTTGTATCAAAGAGAGGGATCAGTAGCTTGGGTCTTCCTGTTTGCCCATGCAGAATTTCTTTTACTTGCCTTGGTTTGACTCATTAAATCTGATTTCATTTCATAACAAGGCAAGTTTAGCAAGCCTTTCTATATTACTTGAAATCCAATTTCTGTGTATCTTCTTTACATGGCTTGGTGTTCCAGGTTTCCCTCTAAACTTCTAGACCTTAGGAACCAGTCTTGCATAGCTGGCCATGGACAAGGCCTGGGGTAGTGCCCTTCTGTGAGCTGTGTGTTTTTAGGACCAATGATGATGAACAGGGCTTAGGGAAGCTGGAGGGAATCCAGGGAGACCATCTGAGATTTAGTGTGGCTGCCAGGCTTGCAGTGTGCTTGTAGGCAAGAAAGGAAGAAATGAGTCCATATACTCTTTGTAACACAAGGGTACTGAGTGGTGGGGACAGGAAAGCTGGTAAAGTCAATAAATCACTGTTTGGGTCCTTTTTCCACACTCACCTTGTGATTCCGCCCATGCTTATCCAGCAGGGAGATGATGGACTTAATGTGACCCTCGGCTATCAGATTTAAGGCTTCTGGGCTTTCAATCAAAATGCAGTGCAAAACTTCCAAGATACCTACATGAATGTGACAAAAAATCATTTGGACATTAAATAACTTGCAGAACTGACCATAATTTAAAAACCTGAGGGTGAAAAAAATCATCCTGAGGGGACAAAATATCATCAATTCTTTGAATCTATTAAATATTCCCAGCCAGAGGAGAGAGGCAATCATCTCTGGAAGACTTGAGGAGCCTCTAAGGGAAATGCAGTGTGCAATATGGAGTTGAGTTTAATCAGCACTAACCCAATCTCTCTTTTCCTGGACAAAGGCATGATCTTTATATGCTAAAAAATATAAAGCAGCAGCTATAAAATGGAATTCTTAATTTTATCAAACCAAACAATACTTCATTTAAATATAGATATAAAAATAGTTTCTCACACTTCAGTATAAATTCTAAAGGTCATTCAAGTAATTTAGAAAACATTCTGAACTTGACCTCAGAATCAGAGGAAGTTATTAGTATTTTAGGTGTACTAGTATGTCATACAAACTATAAGTTCACAAAATAAAAATGATTTGGCTTTTCCTCTTTTCCTGACACACTGTATGATTTTCCCTATCAAGTGAAGGCTTAAGAAAAATGAACAAGTATCCCTGCAGCCTGACACACAAAGGTAACATTGTCACAAAAATTCAAGGGAAGCAGATGGCTAACAGTTTCATTTCTTTTATTAAGAAAAATGCTTTTGATTTTGTTTTTAATCAAGGTTTTCATCACTTATCCTAAAATGAAATCTACCTAACGAGAGAAGGCACTGAAAAGAAGGATAGAAAGACATGTGCGGTCCTGGACTATGAGAAAAGTATCAAGACCTTTTTCTTTCCAGAGAGGGGACTACATGTGCCACCTGTACTTATTTTGGAAGATGAAAATTGCTGCATCTGGTGGCCTGGTCACTCACCAACAACAGATGGCTCAGGTTCTGAGTCACCAAAAAGGGCTACAGGTGTGATTGAAAGGTGATGCGGGGGGGGCAGGTCTGTGAAGATTTTTCCTCTTATTCTAGGGTCATCCTTCAATTCTACTTGTAACCAAAATGGTTACGACAGAGTCCAGCAAATAGGAGTATAGCAGGAGTTAGAAGGATACCAGGTTCACTGGATGGGGTTGTTTAAAGGACCCAGGATGAAGATAAATGCCCAAAGCAAAATTTAAAGAAGGAATGATTGTAGAAGGCTGCGTTACAGCAGTTAAATCAAGTTGTATAAGTATCAGGAAACTTTGGGACTTTGTTCCTTGTTGTTAAAATAATTTTGTGAGGCTGTTTGTTATAATGTTGGTTTGGATCTGAAGTGACCACCACAACCAAACGCTCATGTGTTAGGCAATACAAGAAAGTTCAGAGGCAAGATTATGAGATCTGTAACCCCATTAGTTCGTTGAATTAATAATTTGCATGGACTACTGGATGGTAACTATAGGTAGGTGGGGTGTTGCTGGAGGGAACAGTTCATTGTGGGAGTGGCCTTGGGGACTATATCTTGTCACTGGCTCCTTGCTCTTGCTGTCTCTGCTTCCTGGCTTCCATGACCTTGGTAGTTTTCCCTTACCATGCCCTCCTGCCAGGGTGTTCTGCTTTACCTCAGGCCCAAAGCAGTGGAGCCAGACTCACCATGGCCTGAACCTCTGAAACCATGAGCCCCAAATAAATGTTACCTCCTCTAAGTTGTCCTTGTCAGGTATTTTGATAACCATGAGGAAAAGCTGACTAACAGAGGGTTATTGGCAAGGCGGAGGAAAAGATTTAGCTTTGTTTTCTTTTCTTTTTTTTTTTTTTTACAGAAAGAAAAAAATTCATCTTCTCCAGTTATCGTTTTCTGTCAGTTCTTACCTGAGGAAGATTCTAGTCTGTCCAATTTGCTGATCAGCCAGTCAAGGTTATTGGAGAACTGAGCGCAATTGTTCCTGTTGCCACGAATGAGAGCAGCTGCAAACAAGGAAAGTTCTGATCACCCAGGTTAAAGTGCATAACGACGGGCATAAACACACGGAAAGCTGGCGAATACCTCACCTGACCAGGAACCAAGCACTGAATGGTGATCTGATGTGCTTAGCCCTTTGACACAATTCTGTTTCTATATTTAGAAGAGTGAAAATCTAGCATTCACTCACTCACTTGACACATATGGTACAGTGGGTTGTTGAGAACAGAGCCATGGGGTACAAGAGGCAGATTCTCTGCCTTCATCAAGAAGGGAGTAGAGATAATAAACATAAATTAATAACTTCAGATAGCAATAAGCAATAATTGAGTATCTGCTCATTTACTGATTTAAGAACTCAACTTCCTATAATGTTTTCTAGCAAGGGATTTGCTATTCTTCAGTGCTAAAGGAAGGTGTTCCAGTGAACACAGCTGGAAAGGTTTGTTAAACTAATAGATACATGATAACAAGTAACAATTGCATATCTGAAACATACCACTGTGTGACAATAGTTCTCAAGGTACGGTCCCTGGATCAGGAATGCCAGCATAACCTGAGAACCTGTTCTAAATGCACATTCTCAGGTCTGAGATGAAAACTTGGGCAAGGGCCTGGCACCTGGGTTTTAACCAGCCCTCCAGCTGATTCTAATTCCTGTTTATACTTGAAATCCATTGGCAAATGATACTGCAAAGAGGGAGAGAATGTGCTGTCCTTAGAGTTTTGCCAGTCAAGGCTATGTATGTAACCTTCCACCCTTGAGGCAAATACAGTAGGTGCAAATCTGGAACAAGTCCATGTAAATGAATTAGCCCCCAAACAATTTTCTGAATGTGGTTGGTTCATAGGGCTTGGGATTTTACCAAGGTTAGTAAATGGTAAATTAGGATAGAGAAATATCTCCTCCAAGACCTCTATTCTGCTTCTCCAGAGTCAGTGAGGGTAGAATTCCTGAGCTGCTATTCAGGTCAGCTTCAGTGAATATAGTAAGCACAGAGTTCTGGAATCAGATTACTCTGTCTCAAGCTACAGCTCTGTCACTAACTGGATATGTGATATTGGGATATGAGCATCTCTGTGACCAGTCTCTTTATCAATAAGACAGAAATAATAACAGGAACTATACTTCAAAGTGTTGCTTTGAGGATCAAAAAGGGATTCTATTCCTTGGCACCCAGAACCTCTTAAATGGTAGCCATTACTGTTATAATAACTACCAAGTTTGAGCAGTATCATTACAAAAGACTAGAGTTTTTGGAGACCTTACAAGTCACACAGTATATGGTAAGAGTCCTATTAACCTGATCCCCAATATGGAGAACAAGTCCAGATTCATGTCTCTGTTCTCCTTGGGCCCACTGGACTTTCTAGGAACTTCTCTAGTGGGACACACACACCTCAGAACAAAGCCCCAAGAAATGTTGCTTTGATACAGCATTTGAGTCATTACTGGTGGCCACTTTCTCACACAGGCTGATGCTGTCCTCTGAATGGCTGCTGGGCTGGGCCTTTGGGATAGACACTGTTATTCCAGGCAGCAGAACATCACCTCACATCCAGGATGTGATGTGAAAGGGGGTGCTAGAATATTTTTACTTCTTGCCTGTTTTCATTCCATCAAAGTGAAACAACAGATATAACCAATGGGAACCGTGACTGACTACCAAGTGGACAAATGAAAGGAGACAGAATTTAAGAGAATAACAATTCTCAAGCTATAGATATTATCTTTGCAAAAATTTAAAACTAGAAGATCTGTTCTGGTCCTGTTTCCTTATGCTAAACATAAGGAACAGAGGTTTGGAGAATTTGACTGTCAAGGGTTTCATAGGTAGTTTTGGCAAAACTGATCAACTTCTGCTTCCACTTGCTGCTGACTTCCAGCTCCGAGTTTGGAAAGTACAATAAGCTACTATTTAATAACAGTTCAGTTAAAAATCAAATGGTTAACAAAAGATTCCCAAGGAGGAGGCTGGAAAACAGGTTGAGTGCTCCTATGGAGGCCTCAGGTACCCTAAGTCTCCCCAGGATGGAGCATCATGTGTACTCACCTAGCAACTTGTACAGGAGGTTCAGAATTTCCTTCCAGGCCATACCACTCTCCTCTCTGGCAATCCCAGCAAAGTGTGCCACACTATTGTAGATATTTAAGCGATCAATGCAGTTTAACACAAGGGCCAACATTCCCTGCGAAGGAGAGTTGAGGAAAAGGAAAATGTTCCTGATGAAGAAAGCAGGATCCCTTTCTCTTTTCCCTCCCACACCATTCACCTTTTAGAGTAGACAGTGGAAAGATGCAAGGAGACTTTCATGGTAGCAGTTTTGTTTTTCCATCTTAAAACAAATATGCATTTTGATGTCTCAGAGACCTAAATAGCATCCATTTCAGGAATGAGTCAGCAACCTCCTCTGATGGGTTTGCCCCCACGTGCTGTGTTTAACTCAATCCAGGGACATATTGAGAAAGAGGGAGTGGAGAATGAGTCTCACAAAAGCTTGCTTTCCGTCTGGTTTGAAGTGATTCTGACTCACCCAGAAATAGTTCTGGATATAGTACCTATTTTTCTCTTAAATAAGTTCCAGAAATTCCATTCAGATGTACAAGACAACTATGCTTGCTTCCTCTTTCCACCTCCACCCCCCAAAAGGTGGGATTTAGAGACAATAAAACCAAAAAAAGAATTTTCAGCTATTTTTCCATCCAATGTGCAATACTATGCCACCAAGTAAAACCATCTGTGCCTAGCTGTTCTTAAATAGTAGGAGGGAGATGTTAAGTGCAATCTCAATAGCTTATAAAGCATACAAAATCTGCACCCTCCTCAGCCCAAGTCTGCTTTGGCCAGAAGACCTACTAGGGATGGCTCCACATGCTATACCACTAATTTTGGCAGTGCCCAAAGGACAATCCCTGCCCCCATTGCATGGAAAGCTAAACATGATGCATCAGATCATGGACGTCCAAATTCGGAGGTTTGTGAATTGAGTAAGGTCATACACAGCTAGCAATGGGGCCAAAATGAGAGTGTTTAGGTTTTATAAACCTTCAGCCTGTGATTCTAAATCTAGGAGCCACCCCAGTGACTCAGATGCTCAAGTTCCAACATCAAACCTTGCATCATCTGTATCTTTCAAACCAGTTTTAAAAAGACACTCTAGATGTGCTAGAATCTAGGCATTTGCATTTTTCAAACAGGTTTCCTAGGTAATTCTGATGTCTCTAAAATTTGGGAATCACAGCCAAAGCCATGCTATAAGCTTAGATTTACTGAAAATGGTTTTTGGATACACATGCGGCACTGAAGCTTTAAAACCTAACTAGTTTGAAGGTGCCAATCACTGCTAATGTAAGTGGGGGTGCTGCTGGGGAAGGTCAGCTCCCAGTAAAGCCTTTTCTTCCTAGCTTCTGCATCTGCTTCTTGTTCTCCAGCTTGTTTGTAAACTTGTTCATGCACAAGCTAGATTATGGTCATAGGGATATTTTGCTCTGGATGCAAAGAGAATCTCACTTTTAATTTTTTTAAACTCACCTCTTCCTTAAAAAGATTCTGTCTGTTTTTGAGGGAGCGAAGTTTGTTCTGCTTATCTTCATGCCGCATCTCCTCCTCTGGGGGCTGGAAGTAGGCTATCAAGTCCTGTAGGGTCTGAAGGACCTCTTCTATCGGCAGGGTGACCGGGGCAGCTGTGCGATTGTTTCCACTAAAAATCATAAGATGACAGACTCACACACCACTCTCCAGTGGGGCCCTGACAAGCATCCACCTGGTCCTGGCTGTGAATGGCTTCACAGTGGGCACAGTTAACCACTTCTTGGGGGCAAGCTCTGTGCCAACAGCTACAAAATGAGGTTGGTCAACCCATAGAGCAATAGAAGAGAATATGTGAATTCAATTTTAAAGTTATTTCATAACAAAGAGAAATGATTCCTTTTCACATTCATTTTTCTCCAATTTATAACTTATCCTATTAAAATTGCTGCAATATTTCAGTATTTAGCTTCAAACAGGCCTTTCCAAAATGTGTGACAATGATTTTATGTAATCTAAATGATGAATTTCAACTGCAGTTATTAAGGTAGTGACTTCTACATGTAGCAGATGTCTCCCTTCCAGTTACCCTGGGTGTCTGTCACACTTTTTTCCTCTTTAAACTAAAATGCTTAAATAATAAACTTAGTAACCCACAGTTATTTTAATCCCTGACACCTTCTTCTTGGAATAGGTTAAACAGGCTTCACTGGGTCTCACCATTCATCTACATCTTTGTTTTCCTTCTTTCCTCATCTACCTCTTTCTGTGTCTTTGTTTCCTGAAATGTCTGCATGAGTTTTTGTCTTTATATTTCTATGTGTGAGCATGCACATGGCTTCTGCCTTCATTCCATCTGTGGAACGTCTCTCTTTCCCAGTGTCCCCCATTTCTTAGGATCTTTCCTGTCTGTGTTAATGTCTGCTTCTGTTTCTATGTCCCATCACCTCACTTTCTCTACCAACTCTCTGTTGTGTTGCTTCTATCTTCCATGGTTCGCGATCTCTTTTTAACTTTCCAAACATTTCTACAGTTAAATCCTTTCACAGATGTGGAGAGAAACCACAAACCTCTAGAGATACCAAAGTGAGCCTTCATTGCCGCTTCTCCTTGTGGAGTACTCCCATGAACCTCTCTGAAGGCAAAGACTAAGAGAAGAGGAAAGAAAAAAATGGAGCCATCCCCTGTGGAATTGCATCATCAAGTCCCATGTGATTGAGAATTGGCTGAGTATGCAAATAACATTGGGGCTCCTCCTTGTTCCATTTCTAAGGAGTTCTACTTTACATTCACAGTGCATTTAGTCACTCAAATACTGTTACATATTAACCTGGACACATGCTAAGAAAAGGTCGTCTCTAAGCCTAAAGCCAAGACTCAACAAACTAAAAATGCACAGGAGGTAAGGTGATAATTATTCCTACTTAGTATAAAAAAAATGCCATGTGTCTTACATGGGTGTGGATCACCAGTGGGATATAAGCTCATTGGAGTCAGGGAGGTATTTTCTTCCCATCAATGTGTAGCCAACTCCTCATAGGACCTGGCATGGGGTAAGTCCTTAGTTAAGTGATTGCAGATGGCTGCCTGGGATATCACTGGACACAGAATTAATGGGGAAAAGAGTGCAACAAGGACAAAGACTGAGGCTAGGGAACACAAATCCAGTATGACTTTTCACTTCCAGATTCAGTGAAGGAATGAATTCATTTTCCTAAGGATTTTAGAAAAAAGTCTTAAGGGCTAGACTTTTTCTTTCCCTTTCTTTTTCTTCTCTCTTCTCTCTTCCTTCTTACTGTTTTTGATTATGTAGGGAAACATAAAAAAGAAGTTTATATATGTATTTTTCTCTTTTTTTCTTCTAATTGATTTAATAAACAGCTGGACACGTTGGCACACACGTGTAATGGGACTGAGGCAGGAGGATCTCAGCCTGGGCTACTGAGAACCCTGTCTCAAAATAAGTAAATAGATAAATAAAATAAATGGGTTAGGTTTATTTATTTTGTAAATAAATAAATAGATAAATAAATAAATAAATGAATAAATGTAGCTTAGTGGTATAGCATTCCTCAAAATAAAAGGGCTGGAGATGTAGCTCAGAGGAAGAATATTCCTGGGTACAATTCCTAGCACCACCAAAACAAAACTATTAATTGCATGAATCAATTATAAACTGTATTACTGGGCCTATAATATGTGAAGATATAATATATATGGCAATATTATCATAGAGGAGGAGGGAGAAATAAAATAATATTTGAGCAGAGTTGCTTTATTTTCTTAATATTAATTTAAAGTAGATATTTGAGACATTGTGGTCTCTAAAGAAAACACTAAAAGAATAAATAGGAAACTCAACCAAATAATTAAAATAGTTTACTAGAAAATATCTATTTGACTCAAAAATAAGGTGGTAAAGGGGGAACAGAAGAGCAAAAAGAACGCGAGATTTAAAAAACAAACAACAAAAAAAAGCAAAATGTAGACATAAACCCAAGTATCTGATTAAATATAAATGGATTAAACACATCAATAAAAGAGAAAGATTATCAGACTACATTTGAAAAATAATGCAATCTATGTTGTCTACAAGAAACACACTTTAGATTCAGACTCAAGCTGAAAGTACAAGAATTGAAGATGATCTATCATGCCTGCAGTTGCTACTATTCATGTGTAAGACATCTAGAATGATTCTACAAAAACAGGCAAAAATGTTCACAGGAAAAAAAAGACAGTTCATAATTATGAGTCAATTTACCAGGAGGATATACCTATTATAAACATAAATATCTAACAACACAAAAAAGAAGTATATAGCAAAAACTTACAGAATTGAGGGAGAAGACAAAATGTAACAATAATAGTTATAAAGGTCCATACCCCCTTGTCAATCAGATAATGTAATACAATACACCATATCAACAGGGGATAAAAACACACTATCATCTTGATAGGCAAAGAAAACGCATTTGATGAAATCTAATACCCATTCAAGGTACAGAAACGTTGAACCAACTAGCAACAGAAGGGAACTTCCTCAACCTGATAAAGGTCATCTATAAAATAAAACTATAGGGACAACATCATACTTCCCCCTAAGATCAGAAACAAGACAGGGGTATCTGCTCACAACATTTTTATTCCGCATTGTAGTGGACATTCTTGCCATTATAATCATGTAAGAAATAAAAGGCATCTTTTCTGGAAAGGATAAGACTTTTATTCACCGATGACACAATACTGTATGTAGAAAATTCTAAAGAAACTACATAACCGCCACCCCCCAAACTCCAAAACAAAATAACAAGACAATGAAGAACTCCCACCAAAACTAAAAAAAAGAATTTCCATTAGGTAAAAGTGTATTAGTATTTTTAAATACTCAGTTTCTATGTAGCAGTATTTCTGTACACCAGCAATGTACAATCCAAAATCAAATTTAAAATATAATTTTACTTGTAGTATAGCACCAACAAAACTCAAATACATAGGAATAAGTTTTACAAAGTAAACTTAAGACTTATATACTGAAAACTACAATGTCTGAGAGGAATTAAAGAATAAACAAATGGAGAGACATTCCATGTTTGTGGATCATAAGACTAAACATTACTAAAACAAGTCTTCTTGAAACTATTCTGTCAATTGAATGCAATATCTATCAACATCTCAGCATGCCATTTTTATCTCTTCAGAAATTGGCAATTTCACCCTAAAAATGTACATGGGAAATCAAAATACTCAGAAAAGCAAAAGCAGTGTTGAAAAGAACAAAATTAGAGAACTCTGCGTGACTTCAATACTTAGTATATAGTTATATTAATCAAGAGTGCTGTTTTTGAATACTGAGAGGCACATAGATCAATGGTCATTTAATTTTTGGCAAAGGTGCTGAGGCAATTCAGTCAGGAAAGGTAGTGTTTTCAGAAAATTATGCAGAGAAAAATCTGATAGCCATGTGACCCCCATATGAAAAGATTAATTTAAACCCTTACCTCACAACCTACACAAAAATTGGTTGAAAATAGATCACTGACCTAAATGTAAGAGTTAAAATCATAAAACTTTTAAAAGAACACAATGGAGAAGATTCTGATGACTTTGGGTTAGGGAGAGTTCTTAGATATGACATCAGCGGTATAATCCATAAGCAATTATGATGTTAAACTTATCAAAATGTAAAACATTTTCAACAACACTTCAATATCACCATCAAGAAAATGAGAAGGAAAACCACACACTAGGAGAAAATATTTGCAAATCAAATCTGGTAAAGAATTTGTAACCAGAAGATACAAAGAATTCACAAATCTCAAGTAGAGGGCAAAAGATCTGATTTCAAAGAAACAAAACAATCCCACTTTATCAAAGAAGAAACCTGAATGGTCAATAAGCTCATGAATTGATAGTTAATATTATTGTTCATTCTGGAAATGCAAATAAAAACCATGACACACTACTTCCTACCCACTATAATGGATATAATCAAAAAGGTCACAATAGTTGGGTTCGATGGCTCACGCCTACATTCCCAGAGGCTTAGGAGTCTGAGCAGGAGGATCACAAGTTCAAAGCCAGCCTCAGCAAAAAAGCAAGGCACTAAGCAACTCAGTGAGACCCTGTCTCTAACACACACACACACACACACACACACACACACACACACACACACCAGTAAATGTGGGCAAGGATGTGGAGAAACTGGAATCTCACACATTTTCTGAGGGGGCTGTAAAATGATATATCTACTCTGGAAAGTTGTTTTAGTTTCTTAAAATGTTAAACACATTGAATGTCTATTGAGGGATAAACGAATAAACAAGACATGGTATTTATACACAATGGAGTATTCTTTGACCTTAAAAAGGGATTAAATTTTGATACATTATACAACATGGACAAATACTGTCCTTGAGGTACTTAGAATGGTAAAATTCGAAGAGTCAGAAAGTAGAACAGAAGTCTCCATAGTCTGGTGTGGTGACACATGCCCCTAATCTTAGCGGCTCAAGAAGCTGAGGCAGGAGGATTGCAAGTTCAAAGCCAGCCTCAGCAACTTAACAAGATCCTAAGCTATTTAGCAAGACCCTGTTGAAAAAAAAAAAAAAAAGGGCTGAGGATGTACCTAAGTGGGAAAGCACCCCTGGTACCAAAATAAAGAACCAACCAAAGAGTTTCCATAGGCAGTGGGAGAGGACAATTGGGAGTTATTTCCAAAAACGCAAAGACTGATGATAAAAATTCTGGAGATGGATAGTGGTAATGGTTACACAGTGACGAATGTACTTAAAGTCAGTGAACTGTACACTTAAAAAGTGATTTTAAAATAGTAAATTTTACATTATATACATTCTGCCACAAAAAAGGATACAAAAAATTTTGCATATCACTTAGCAATTCTACTCCCAGGTATTTACTCAAGAGAAATTAAAGGATACATCCAAAAACTTTTAGATTAACATCTATGAAAACATTCCTCATAGTAACCTAAAATGGAAACAACCAACTGTGCAACAACTGACAAAGTGTGATATGAATCTATCCATCTCTCTCTGCACACTCACAGTTGTTCACACACACACAAAAATATTCCTCAGAAATAAAGGGACAAAATGACATGGATAAACTGTAAAAAACATAATTCTAAGTGAAAAAGAAAGATCCTGAAGACTTTTTTAAAAAAATTATTTATCAATTTAATGCTTTGAGAAAAAGAAAAAAAAGCCAATTAGTGGTTTCCTGGGGATGGGGATGATAACTAGAATAATGTGCAATGGTCTTAAGAGATGTTTTTTAGGGTGATAGAAATGTTCTAAACCTGAATAATGTTGATGGTTGTAAGCTCTGTAAACATCAAATCTCACTGAATTAAAAGCTAAATGAATTTTACGATATATAAATCAACCTCAATAAACTTTATCAAATAAAGTTGTTTAAACATTTTTTCCCCATTGTCAGGTATGTAACTCCCACTGATTTAAAGAAATTTTATTAGAATATAATCCACATATGATACAGCCCATCTATGGAAAGGCCACAAGGCCTAATGATTTTTAGTGTATTCACAGTAATGTTGTCCTTACCAGTTTTCCTACTTTTGTATAAGCCCTCCAAAATACCACCCACATGCATTAGCAATCACAGTCTCCCCTCACAAAGACTCTAGCCCAGATTAACAATTGACTACTTCTTTGTCTTTATAGGTCTGCCTACGCTAGATGTTCCATATAGGTGAAATTACATATTATGTGGTCCTTTGTGAGTGTTCCTCTCAGCACAGTGTTTTCAAGGTTCATTCATACTGTAGTATGTATCAGTAGTTCAAGAATTTGACCATAAAAAGGAATTTTATGGCCAAAATATTTTTCATATTACATATATGGCACATTTCATTTATCCATTCATTAGCTCATGAATATTTGGGATGTTTATACTTTGGGGCTATTATGAAAAGGGATGCTATGAGCATTTGTGTACAGGTGCATGGGTGGACATACGCTTTCATTTCTCTTGTGCATAGACCTAGAAGTTGAATTGATGGGTCACATGGTAACCCTCATGGTCAACCTTTTGAGAAATCTCCAGACTATTTACCAGAGTAGCTACAACATTTTACAATTCCCACCACCAGTGTATGAGGGTTCCAATTTCCCCACACTCTCTTCCACACTTCATTAACTTTTCTGGATTATAGACATCCTAGTAGGTGTAAAGGGGTATCTCTCTGTGGTTTGGATTGGCATTTTCCTGATAGCTAACGTTGCTGAGCATATTTTAATGTGCTTATTGACCAATTGTGTATTTTCTTTGGACAAATGTCTATTCAAGCCCTTTGCCCATTTTTAGTTAGTTATTTTGTCTATTTTTTTCCTTTTGTTGCTTTTGCTCTTGATATTATATTTGAGAAACCATTGCCTAATCTATGAAAATTTATGTTTATATCTTCATCTACCAATATTTATGTAGTTTTCAATCTCACATTAAATTCGATCCATTTTGAATTAATTTTTGAATATATGTGAGGCAGGGGCCGCTGAAATTTATAAAAGATTTAAGGGAAGCGTTTGAACAAATTGGAGGTCAGATAAATAACACCACCCTATGTAGATGGTGATGATTTTGGTGCTAGTTGGGCCACACGAATAACTTATATTTGTTTGCAGCTATCTTTTTCTGCCTGTATTAAGCCACTTATTTTTAGATCCTTTTTTGAAGGAGGTATGTAGGTTCTGGAAGTAATGAGACATAGAAAAGAGAATATATTTTCCTCAGGGTCACAGGAAACTGGTGCCAGAGCCAAGAGTAAACAAAAGATTGACTTTCAGTTCTCAGTCCCATCATTTAGTAGAAATACTTCTATTATCACTCTTTCTTCAATTTATAGTAACAGAATCTCTGAGTTATACTGGGTACACAGCCAGACAGCCAGACATATATTTCTCAGCCTCCCTGAAACTAGGCTTGGCTGTGTGACTAAGATTTAGCCAAGGTAATGCTAGATAAATTCTCTACTTCTGAATCATATCCTTTAAAAGCCTATCAGTCATTCACTCATCTTTTTTCTTTTTGCAGGAAAGATTTCAGACAAGGTGGTGTTCACTATTTTTGACTGTGTGGGTGAAGAAAATATGCAAGGACAGTGGTTCTAACTGTGGCTGAATGTTAGAATCACCTAGGGAGCTTCAATAAACTACTGGAATTTGGATCTCACCTCCAGAGATTCTGATGGAATTGGATGGAGACACAGCCTAGACATCAGAATGTTAAAAAGCTATCTGGATGAACCCAACATGAAGATGAGGTTAAGATCTCTACTCTGGGGCAGTAGTTTCAACTTTAGCATGCATCATCAACCCCTGGAGGACCATAAAAATATGATTTGCTATATCTTATTTTCAGGGTATCTGATTCAATAGGTTCTGAGGTCAAATCTGAGAATTTGCATTTTTAAACAAGCTTGTAGGGTTGTTGTTGTTGTGCTGGTCCAGGCACATACTTTTAAGAACCTGTAGGAGATACCAAAGCAGCAAGATAGAAGGAACCTGAACCCTCAAAGCTGAGCTGCTTATTTTTCCTAAACCACCTCTACTCTATAATTATTTAAAAGAGAAGCTGGGCATGGTGGTGCACACCTGTATAATTCTAGCGACTTGGGAGGCTAAGGCAGGATGATTGCAAGTTCAAATCCAATCTCAGCAACTTATATTGACCTTGACTCAATATAAAAAATAAAAAGGACTGGGGATGTTGCTTCATTGTGAAGTACCTCTAGGTTCAATATTGGTACCAAAAGAGAGAGAGGGAGGGAGGAAGGAATTTATTCTGCATTACATCAGCAGCTCAGCCTATGCCCTTACTACAGTAATTTGGTCTGTAGTTTCAACTACAAAAAAAAAAAAAAAAAGAAAGAAAATATATTTAAGAAGTTCTTTTTCATGCCAATTCACACATGTAATTTACAACCTCTTGGCTTCAGAGATATTTTCCTACAACAGAAGAATAGTTGGAAACACTGCACTGTTTGCAGCACAATTGGTTTCTTACAGAAGTTGGTGAGAATTGAGTTCCCTTTTGGCAGCACCATTTAGGCTGAAGGCATTGCCATCCAGGCAGCCAGTTCAGACGCTTCTCTCATTTAAGCCCCAGCCGTATTTGGGCAACCTAGGATTTTCACTGCAGATCTACTTTGGTCCAAACCATAGCAACAATTTGAGTGATGTAGAGACCCTTTCTAAATAGCACAAAGGAGCAGATTGATTTCTATTCTCTCCTTCCTTCTGTACACATGAATACAAAAGGGATGTAAAGCTCTCCAGCTCTTTTCCCTTAATGTTCCTTCAAACACGTTCTCTATTCATTCCATTAATCTGAATAACGAATGGGACTGGGTGTTTGTTGGGCAAAGAGTAAAGCTGGCTAAAGGTCACCTGCCTACATGAAAAATAAATTTCAGCCCTAAGCTCTCTAGTAAGACTCTTTGTTGGTGTTGAGCTATTTCCTGGAAACACTCCTAGTGGGTGGGTGGGGTTGGAAGAGAAAGGGCAGGAGCCGACATACCTAACGAACTGGCTGAATAAGGCCGTCGTGTTCCGGATGATCCTCGCAGCCTGGGACTCCTCACGTTGGCATCTCTGCAGTGTTAGTCCGTCATCCATGTGGCCTTCCTGATGGAGGATGACCTATTCACAGGGCAAGGGAAACAAGCCTCAGTTACGCATTACTCCAAGCTGGGCAGTCAACATTTTCTGCAGAGTTTCCTTTTTATTCCTTCCCCCAACCAAGTTCCCCTGGGTTCATTTTGAAAACGGGACATTAACAAAGTTATTTCACCCACATGCCCCATTACTGACATGTGAATCATTCCCGAGACGTGGGGCTTTGATGAAAATGAAATTTTATGTGCCACCAAGGTATGAGTTACAATAAAGTCCTTGGGCCTACATGGCCAATTTTAAAGGGTGAAAACATACTTTATAGTACATTTTTCTCTTAAAATGAACAGAGAACTTTACCCTTGAAAAACGGGAAAACTCACTCTGTTCAGGGCTTTTTCCTCCAGAGATAAGTTGGGGAAGAACAAAGATAATTTAAAATAAACCGTCTCCTGGGGTCAGATTTGGATTTCTCTACTGAAGGACAGTTACACTGGGTTAGTTAATTATAGAATTGAGGAAATCAGTTCAAGATGGTAGCCGGGTTCTCATGGAGACTAGAGAGGGGATTGCAAAGCATGGGCTCTGATATCAGGCAACCTTACTTCTAGTCCTGCTATGCTACTTGCCAGCTGTTTAACTTTGGGCAAGTTACTTATACTGCAAATGGACTTGTTCTAGAGGATTGTTTGGAGATTTAGATGACTTTCATGTAAATCATTTGGCATGGTTCCTATAACATGATAGATGCTCAAGAAATGCTTGTTAAAAGAGGTAATATATTATGGATATCTGGTTATATAGAAGCTAAGTTTACTTATTGATCACCAAGGAAATAACACAGCTTTTTGAGTGGATATAGCACCATTTTGGTGAGGGGGTAACTCTTTCCATAAAAATGATCTAGCATGTGCAGATGTTAAGTAGGATGGTTCTATCCTGATTCAATTCCTGGACAGAGTCTCCTCTGGTTGAAAGTGGAGAGAGACCATTTGTGGGTCCTCAAAATCAGTCTTTGTGTCATTATGATTTAAATGTGAGGCTCCCAAAAATATATGTAGGAGTTTTGGTCTCTGTCATTTTTAACATAAGGAACAACTTATTTTTCTTTCCATGAGAAAATCTTTTTATTATTTTGAAGGCATGTCCTACTATAATCAAGTCACATAAGAAATGGAATACAGAGTCATACAAGTTTCTATTCATTTTTTTAAAAAAAGGCTTTTCATTCCATCTACATATTGCAGCTTAAGCCTTAGCACTAGACACAACCCCCTGTTAGGAAATATTGTCAGAACATCCCAGAAACTGGTGAACAATATCACATTTAGATCTAACAATATAATGCCACCATATTTACTTTGGCCTCGGTCCCAGATTTCTGGTCCCAAAAGACCAAAATTCTTACGTTTTGCTTGTTCAGCTAACACATTTTAACTGGCCAGCCAAACCAGAAAGTAATGAGAACTGGGAGAAATGGAGAGATTAGAATGTTGGTATTTTGTCCCCTATTGATCTCAGCAGCCTGGTTCACAAGTTCCTTTTCCTCATGGAGAAATCCCACACCCAGAGGTAGAGAGAAGTCAAAGGTGGGAAAGTGAAAGGGGTGTTTCCCTTAAAGTTAGCTACCATTTGTTTGCTCTTTCATTTTGTTTGTTCTCTTTAGCTTTTCTAGGCTCCTGGGTTGTCCATTTTATATAATTCTTAAGACAGATTTGGATATCCTCTGCATTTTTAGAGGGGAAACTTAACCTGTTCCTTAGGAAATGAAGCAGTGCATTCCTGTCAAGGGCCAAGTAATAGGACAACATGTGGAGGCTCTCCCAATTTCTTTCTGCATGTTCTGCAGCAAGTCAAATCTACGGGCAGGGACAGGCACAATAAATCAACCATGCAACTTGGGATCTCTCCATTTGGATAGTCCTTGGAGATTTCCCCTCCTACCCAGAATCATAAGATCCATACAGTCCACTCTTTAAATATTGTCATTGCTTTAGGAAGTTTGAAAAACTATAAAGGCAGTAAACAACATTGTATTCTATAGAGGATTCAGATAGATGTCAGACCCCACCCCATTCTCTACCAGCCTATTTTCAGTTTGCCCTTATTCTCAGGGTTTAGTTCTCACTCCTGGGGTGTGGATCCTCTGGGATTCAGTTGAATGCCTACTCGGTTTTTCAGGACCATTCTAACTTGGGATACCCTGAGCCCCAACTTCCATCTCCCTAGTACTGCCATACCATCAACTTCTCTGCTTTGCTGTTCCCCTTGGCATCTACAGCCTCTGTTTGCTCTCTTGGCTTCATACTCCATTTGTGGTAAACTTAAGATAATTTCAGGCTCATGTTTCTCTAGTGCTCCCTATTCTGAAATGTTGGCTCTGCAGTTTCAGAGCTCTGGTTGACCCTTCGTCTAATCTGTCCTTCCAGGGCACTAGAGCTAACACGAGACCTCCCATTCCCTATTCTACAAATCAGCAAATATACAGAGCAGAAAAGATGAAGGTAGATTCACCTTGGTGCATTCTGTGTGATCATTAGTGCTCATGTCTTTGGTATAGAAACAAATTGCTTTGTATTTTACCTAGCCTTTGTAGTTGTTTTTAGAAGATTGAGAGCATACAAGAGAGTCTGTGCAACCTGTTATTTATTCTATATTCTGTCTCTTCTTAATTTTCCCTTTTCTGGATATTTACCTGGTATGTTTTGATTTATACAAGGGTGAAATATCACCTTATGGGTTATTAACAACATCCTTTTGTATTATAACCATCATTCTGGAAACTTCTGACATTACCATATTAGGATGATAGACCCAAACTGTAGTAATATACAGTGCCTCCTAGAATTTTGGAACTCCTTGATCATCCAAACTCATCTTTTGAAAGGGTTTCCGTGCAAAAAGCATCACTCCTTTGGCATTCATTCTCTGGTTCCTAATAACAAAAACACTACTATAACAATTGACTTTCTGGTAAAAGATTCTGCATGTATTTTAGCTGGTTTCCAACTGCGGAGGGTTGATGGGTCACCCAAATCTGGATACACCTCTAGGTATAACATCATTCCACAACAACTCTGCCTTCTTCTTGTAGGTTCCTATGGGCTTGTCATTACGCACTCTGCACTTGTTCCGTAAACTATTTAATCTCCGTATTAGGAAAATTGCATAATAACTCCATTATCCACTTAAATGAAGGAAGCAATGATGTGGATAATCCCCAAAGAGCAAAACTACTAAAAAGTCATTTAGATGAGGTTTTAGAGTAAGTTAAACATATCCTACCCCTCCTCACAGATTTTCCATGTAATGAACTTATTTTTTAGTTGAATATGGATTTAAAGTAACCAAGACTGATGTACTATAGGAACTGTGTATAACTGATCAAGGAATCACCCTTTAGAATAGTCATAAATGAAGCACAATTATGTCCACCTGATCCTCAGAGTAACTTCTAGTGCCCAGTTGCTCCCAATTCAGTGCCAAATAATTGTAGACTGGTTTTCTGACCCTTCACCTTTCTTTTCAGAGGTCCCAGGCGGGATGTTTTGGCATCTTGTGCTTTGTAGGTGACCCACAGACCGCTGGCTATGTGCTGGACAAAGCAGACGGAATCCCCATACTTGATTTCTGGAACTCCCATGCCTTCCATATCTCGCTTGTGACTGGAATCCAATTTCTCCTTGATTTCCTATTCATACAAAAAAAAAAAAAAAGAAAGAAAAAATTAAAAAAGAAAAAAACCCCGCTAACACAGGCTTGATTAAATAGAAACTCAATATATAAAACTAATTACTTACGCAGAATTTTTAAGCCAAAAAGCGATTTCCAAAATAATTATGACATGCCTGTCTAAGTCAGGATCTCAGAAAGGCTTGCTTCCCTTACCTGTTGTTAATTGTACATCAATGGATTTCATGTTTTGGAGACTTCAGTGATTGTTTAAATTCGTGGAAAAGGAGGCTCTTGGTGGGTTCCCTCTTCTGATTTTACATAATCTTCCATTATATTTTCCACTTTCCTCATGCTGATTTAGGTAACTTAATGAGTAACCCTTTTCTGGCCAATTAACATTGTTTAGCAATTGATATCTTCCATAAGTTTAATGGTTATCTTACAAAACTACCTTGCCTCAGGGAATTTATTTGTTCATATTATATATTTTTCTAAAGAAAAAAAAATCAACAGAGAAAGAAGACTCTTTGGGCAGGCAGGGGGTACTACTGTGCCTTAACTTAACAGTAATTTGCACATTAGTGTCCCTAGGGTTATATCATGGTTTGGGACTTAAATGTCCCCCAGAGGCCAAGTGTTGAAGGCTTGGTTGCTAGTCTGTGGCTCTGTGGGGAGATGGGGGCGGCCTAGTGGAAGGAACTTGGGTCACTGGGGAAGAGCCTCTTCTTTGCTCTCTTTATGCTTCCTGATGATCATGAGGTCATCAGCTTTGTCCATCATGCATTCCCTGCCCTGATATTCTGCCTCAACGTAGGCCCAAAAGCAACAGGGCCAGCTGACCATAAACTGAATCCTCCGAATCCTCTGAAACTGTGAACCAAAATAAATCTTTCCTCCTTTAAGTCAGTTTTTCTCAGTTATTCACTATCAGTGATGAAAAATTAACACAGGGCTGCCACAGTTGTGCTTTTTTGTGTGTAGTCAGTGGGTTTCATTCTTCAATTCCTGCTAGTTCATTCCAGTATGAAAAAGGGAGTTGTTGCATTTTAGGTAACCACTTGGTGGCAACCTGAAGTGCCTATCACAAGAGCATGTCATGAAGGAGTTCCCTGGTGCACAGTAACTTTCCCCTTCTTCATCAGTCAGGGCCTCTGTGGCTCTGTTCTGAATGACTCTATTCTATTTCCCTTTCTTTTCTACATCTTGCGTTAAATTGCTCATTTGTAAAAGCTATTAACTAGGCATCATGTTGAATTTTTTATAGAAAAAAAATGCAGCTTGCTGTTCCCTTTGCAATGACATTCCACTCTTAATGACAGAACAATAGCAGCAAATGTATTAAGCCCTTCCCTTGCTCAGTGCACTCTTCTAAGTTCTATACACGTACAGGCATTAACTCTTACTAATAAGGACTCTGATGTGGCTACAAATATTGTCCCCGTTCTACAGATGAGAAGTTAACCTAAGTCTCTCTAGGACTAATGCTGGGATTTAGAGCAAGAGTCAAGTGTCAGAGTTTGTACTTTTCCACACTGCTCTCAACTTCTACTCACTCTTCAAAACCCTGCTCAGATGTCATCTTCTCTATGAAAACAGAAGAGTTACTCTCTTCTGCTGTATTCCCCAGAAATAGCCTCATTCCTCTACTGAGCACTTAGCACATCATAATGTCAATGTGTTTGTTTATATAACACTTTCTTTTTGTCAGGCTATGAAAGAATCAGGACAATTAATTTTGTTTTCTTAATACAGAGAACTCAATACCTATCAGTACTTAACAAACAGAGAGGATGGATATATATATATATATATATATATATATATATATATATATGCACATGTATAGTTTTTTTTTCTTCTACATGTATTTATTTTGCACTTCAGTGCATTTCTTTTCCTTCAGGCCTTCAGGAAAGTAAAATTCATTGTTTCATACACATTTACAGTACCATTTTGAGCAGCATTAATATTTTATATCAGAATTCTTTATTTTAAATATGTGTGCTGAAACATTGCCTGGATTGTTAAATATGATTTCTTATTTCTCAAAATGAACACATACAGAGGACAGAGCTCCAATTTTTATAACAAACTTATCAATGAGAAAATAGAAGTTGTAAGTTAGGACTTCCTTTGTGCACAATTGGTCAAGAATGCATTTATTCTACCAAACAATGGATACCCGATTTTTGTCTCACAAATACCCACAGCTCTATAGACATCCAAGCCAGTGATAGGACCTATAAGATGCCAACATTATTATGCCTAGCCTGGTTTTCCAATTATAGCCAATGCAGTGAAGTAAAAATAACACACACTATGACTGTTTAAAAATAATTACATTGCTATCACTCTCTGATAGTTTGTGAATATGCATTGTTTTAACCAGGAACTATCAACTATCAACTTCACTTATCTTCTCACTTTTTTTTTTTTTTTTACTTACTTAAGTATGGTTTTTTCAAAAGAAAATAAGTACCAAGATCTTTTTTTCCAGGATAAGTAAAATAAAGGGGTCATTTTTCTCTATAGAACACAGTGTCCCTCTGTATCTTTGCTTTTACAAAACATCATCTCCCAAAGTTCTATAGTAGCCACTACAATGGTCACTTCTAACTTAAATAGCTAACAACAAAAACCAAAACATAAGAACATCAACACTAAAAACAACTCAGCCTGTCCTACACAACAACAATGATGAATCAGCAAGGGAACATAAAAGGTCAGTGATAGAGAAGCCTGATCTGGTTGACAGCAGGTTGATGATTTCCTTCTGACTGGAGCATAAACCAGGGTTTCTCTCAGATTTTATGTCGGTATGGCTCCAGGTGTAGTTGCACTAGTGCTAGAAATGGGACCTTCCTAAAGAATACAGCTAAACCTATCACTTCCTTTCAACAACTTCCAAGTTCTTATGGAACATGATTCTCACTTCCAAAGTTCTTACTAGAACATAGTGGTGATGACAATACTATTTTGCAGAGCTGGGGATCAAACCCATGGCTTCATGCATTCTTGGTAAGCACTACACCATTGAGCTACATCCCCAATCTTGAGCATTTACCCAAGTGTTCCAAATGTTTCTTTTCTTTGCACATTTATTGACATTGCTGGTTGGCCTCCAATCTCATCTGCACATCTATACATCTGTAAAATTTTCTGTGTATCTTTAAAACTTTTCTGACTAGGGAGAGCCAGCTCTTCCTGGGGCAACCCGATTCATAGAGACAGCAAAGGGCTTAGATGCATATCTTTGATGTGAAAACTAAACAAGCCACAGCCAGACCTCTACCTGGCCCACACACCTTAGGAGACCCTATTGCTCTGCCTTCAGCATCCCAAGGTCAGGTACCAGGTAGTGGATAGGGACCACCTCTACGGCTTAGGGGCCTCTGCAATTATTCCAACTAGCATATCCTAAACCATTGACCCATCTTGCCCTGCTCATTGGAATCCAAAGGCAACAACCTAGGCTGTCTCCTTGCGCCTCTTGATCTGTGTTGACCTGTCTTTCCACTTAGCTCCATGTAGAGTAGCCTCATGTTGCTAGGGCCTATGAGAACAACAAGGTTTCTTTCCTGGAGCCTCTTCTGTCTTCTGTGCCAGGATGTGATTGACAATTGCATTAAAAAAAACAAAACAAACAAACAAAAAAAAACAGGATCACATCCCATCCATCATACATTTCTGTCTCCAAAACTGAAGGACACCTTGGCATCTCTTGATGTCATGGTCTTGTAGACCCTGCAGGTAC
Organism: Urocitellus parryii; assembly: GCF_045843805.1. NCBI lineage: Eukaryota > Metazoa > Chordata > Mammalia > Rodentia > Sciuridae > Urocitellus > Urocitellus parryii. The sequence goes on from NC_135536.1 coordinate 81,795,951, forward strand.
TACATTTCCTGGGGTCAGCCAACTCCTAAAGAGAGTGACAGATTCACCTGAGAGTATACATCTCACAGGAAAACCAATTGGGCCTGTTCCCTCCAGGCCACCATCCCCAGGCCCTAACCACCACGTGGCTAGGTCCAAGACAACTGTTCTCCCCTGTGCTCCACAGCTTGCTGAAATTATTCAACTCATTAACCCTGCCTAGCCCACTTCTTTCCATGGGAACCACAGAAAGATTCTTTCTCACTTTCCCCTTGTTCCCTCTGCCTTCTGACTGATCTTGGTACTTCCCTGCATGGCCCTGTGTGGTATGGCATGTCCTTTTGGGAACTGTGACAAATTATTTCTTTAATACCAACCATCTCCTAAACTATGTGTTTTGTCATTCCTGAGTCTTTATAAAGTCACATATTAAAGTGAGTGTGAAACCTTTGCTGGTCCATCAGCTGTCCCCTCCCATATCGAAAACTCAGAGTGCAGCACTAGTATTTATCTTTGCATTTCACTCAGCGCTCTGTTTGAATTAGGTTGCAAATCAGTTTTTGTTGTTGTTTTATTGTTCTGCAGGCATTTGATTTGTGTATCTGTTTATCTCCATCAGCTTCGCCTATATTAGGGGATGAGCTGACTCTGGGAAGGAATAGGCTACTTGGCCTAATATGTGTTGAAGGGCAATGATCATTATGCTCTGCCTCTATTGACAACTCATTAAGGAAATGCTCAATAGTACATCGTAACTGTCATGTTTGCATTTAGCTTAGATGATCAAGTTGCTACTCTTCCGACTGGCTTAGGACTGCTTGAAGGACAGAGAGGGGAGTCAGGCCTAGTATTTACTCGATGCCTAATTTGAGCCAGGTATTGTGCTAAGTCCTGTATGACGGCACAGTCTCACATGCATTTACCAAGGACCCACAAAGCAATATGTACTATATACATTTTCTCTAAATCTTTCAATGGCCCTGATGTTTTTATTACTCTGTTTTATAGATGATAAAACAGGTATGTAGAGTTTCAGCAAATTTAACTCCACATGGTTAGCAAAAACCGGAATAGAATACAAAACCAGATATGATTCCAAAGTCCATTTGTCATTTTAATAGATTTGAAATAGTTACTACCATTAACACAATTAAGTAATTAACTGTATTAATGTTTTAATTGTTTATAGCTATTAGAAAGAAAAAGTTAAAGATACATAGTATTACCTTGTGAAGAAAGTGAATGGGTTCATTCAAGCTTGTTAGATTGATGAGTCAATAATTAGAATAAGGTGATAAGGTTTGTATTCAAAGTACAAAATGAAACAAAGGGAAGGGATGGGGAATGGGAATAGGAAAGACAGTAGAATGAATCAGACATAACATTCCTGTGTTCATATATGAATACACGACCAGTGTAGAACAATTTTGCTAGGGAACATAGGAATGGTCTTATATATCTAATGTGAGCTCAGATAGGAGAGAGGATAAAAAGGTCTATTCTGCTTTTCATTACTATAATAAAGGGTATCTGAAGCTGGGTAACTTTATAAAGAAAACGTTTATTTAGCTCCCAGTTTTGGGAGTTCAAGGGCCCACATCTACTGATGTCCTTCTTGCTGGCAGAGTCCTAAGGTGATGGTGCAGGGCATCATTTGGCAAGGGACAGGGACTTGTGTGTGTTTGTTTTCATCTCTTGCTCTTCTTAAGAAGCCATAAGGATTTAATCATGGGGAATCCACTTCCATGACCTTATTTAATCCCAAAGGCCCCTCTTTGAACACCACAGTAAAAACGTATTTCCACCTTTTTAATACCTCACAATGGGGATTAAATTTTAACACATGTGCCCTTGAGGGATACACTCAAATTATAGCCAAGCCATAGCAGAATAGGAAATTTGGAAGGGGAAGCAGTCAAGTTAGATGAGCACAATGTGGCAAAGAGAACAGTTAAACCAAGAAGGACTCAAATAGAAGCTCTATTAGGCTGCTTCTCAGACTCACAAAGTTCACACTCTTTCTGTGGGAAAAGACGACTTTAGACAAACGTCGTATCTTCTAAGAGACCAAGAGAATGTTACAAGAGCAAAAGCTCTTCCTAGTCCTACAGTAAAAAGCAAATGACAACATCATCACAGCCCCAGTAAGCCACCTGCTGAGCTCTGTTGAAGGCAGCATTTTGCTTCTCTCCCCACAAAATCATTGTTGAGAATACCTTTTGGAAAAAAACTAAGGTAGTTCATGGAAAGCCTTTGAGACACCAGGGTTGCAGCTTGGAAGAGCCATTTCAGCATCACTGTGAAGGATGGACTGGCAAGAAACATGGCCAGAGACGGTTGAGTTTTAAGTTATGGCAACACTACATAGGATGATGACCGGAAGATCCTAGTTCATGCTTATTCATTAGAGTGAACACAATTAAACCACCTGAGTCCACAGAGGTCAAGAAACTATCTTTCCAGCACGGACTATAAGCATCCAAAAATGTTTCAGAGGAAAAGAAGGAAAGATGGGGCCCATTCACTATTGCCAGGTTGAACCTTCAACAAAGTCCCAGTTAGCCCACTCTTTCCTAGGTGTCTCTGGAGAAACCTTGAGGAATCACCAATGGGTTCCTTTGTACACCAATGTAGTCCCCTTCTGAATATCTCATCAAAAATTTGAAATCTTATTTTTGCCTTACACACACACACACACACACACACACACACACACACACACACACACTATTAGGAGCCTGGTAGGTTCTGGGACTGCTGCAAAGCTTCTTCTGTTGGGGGAAAGATGCGTGGGGCCTTCTGCTGTTGACAACCTGCTGCAGGTTCACCATTAGGCTAGGCACATTTTCTGAGCAGAGGCCACGCCACCTTGCTGGGCTCTTCTTTCCATATTTCTCACTTAATCCCCGTACCACCACCTCCAAGTGGGCAACACAACACCCATCTAATGGATAGGGAAAGAGCTTCACAAGTCATTTTCCTCATCTCACTTAATCCTCACCAAAATCCTTCAAGGCACACTTCTTTATCCTTATTTTTACAAAAAGGGACTTTAAGACTGAAAAACAAATTGCAGGCTCCCTGGTTCAAATCCAGGTTTCTTCCACTTCACAGCCCTTGGTTTTCCTTGATTGCTTCTCCATTCAGTTTGCTTAGAACAACAGACTAAAGAAAGCACACCAATTTGCATTTTAAAAATCCTTCCTAAAAATGGGAGTTCATAACCCTTTTGAATCAAACTGTGAAATATATCAAAATAGATGTAATGTTTTGAACTACCAACAATAAAAAAAAAAAAAATCCTTCCTAGGTTTGATTTAAAGCAAAAGGGCAGTAACTGGTGTTGGGCCTAGACGTTCGGATCTGGGTCCCCGTTTCCTTCTCTCCCCTCCTCAGCTGATGATCCCTGTGGGAAACAGGCAGAACAAGCAAGGATGGCCCCCAACACAGCTCTACTCCCGCAGCACTGTATGCACACGCTGATGCACCAGGAGCCAGCTGCCTCCTCTGGGGCTGCTACAGGCAGCTGAGGTTGGAGGGCACGTGAAAGGCAGGTAGAAGCGTCACGCCTGGCCAAGAACACAGTGCTGAGCACACAGCAGAGATTTGATAAATGCCTCCCAAATTCAATTTAATGTTTTTGCCATCAAGGAAAAATTTCCTCCAAGTGGAAACAGTGACATCTCTACGCTCTTATGCAATGCAATGGGTAAAATTTGAGATTCCATCTCAGTCGTTTCCAGACTTACGGCATGGTCATTTGAAGCGGCCTTTTAAAGCACTTTTAGAGTGGCTATAAAATAAATGGCTTCATGTAATCAGGCCTGCTTTAACATTATTAATTCACCCTTCCATGAAAGGAATTTGCTGTTGTAAACTGCCATTGAGACATGACATCTAAATAGCATTGCCATGCCAGAGTAAATATTAAATCACATTACCTGACAATCCTTAGGGAACGGCCTTGCAATGTCAAGAGCATGCAAAAATGACATGAAATCAAATTCATAGAAATTTGACTCGGATGTTCAAAACAAAATGAATCTTTCTCATTGAACATGTCCAGCGATCAGACTTCTACAGCAAAATGATTACACAACGATGACAGAACATTTCCACAAATATGACGGAGGTGAAGGTGGAATGGATTCCACTCTGTGCTGCAGTGTGTGGTCAGATTTAGGCATTCCTTCAGTTAGCAATTTTCAAACTTGCCACAGGTGCACATTGTGTAAGGTGCTGGCGTGCGTGCGCACACACACATGCAAGAATGGAGAGTCTGTAAGGTCCTTGTCAGGCAGAGCATCAGGCTGAGGAACAACGGCTATAACAGAAGCACGAACAGTATCTTCCTATGGACATATGACACTTGTCTGGAAGCATGAGAAGAGAGAAGGAACTCTCTAGTGGTGGTGTGTGGAGCATTCTAGAGGCAAGTGGTAGGCAGAAATCACACGTTCAGTTACTGATAAATATTTAGTATGCTGGAGCTCAATACAATAACCCGGAGCAAGTGGGAAGAGACAGTGGTAGGGCAGGCAGAGGTCAGATATGAACGGATCTTTTAAGACAGACTACTGATGAAGTACAAACAGATTAAGAATTGTGTTCCAGGTCTGACAGAAGCACATGAAGTCAAGGTCAGAGTTAGGCAACTAGGAAGCCATGCTGTGTCTCATCCAGTATCACTTTAAGAGTAAGGTTGTGGTGCCACACTGTAGATCATCCCAGACCTCCCTCTGACCAGCATCATCCTGCTGAAGGGAGGGCAGGAGGATCTTGACCTAGATCACTTTCTGCCTGTTATAGCAGAAAATATATATATCCACACACATGATTGTATGTGTAGGTGAATATATATGTGTGATGTATATTATGTATGTATATATGTGCGATATGTGTGCATTTTTATACATATATATATATACACCCCCCCATACACACACCCCAAGCCAGACTGGTGTCTGGATGTGGTCACCTTGCAGCAAGGCTCATTCACACCCCCATCTTATTTGGCACACACAAGATTCCCAGGGGTACCTACTACCTTGTCAGGGCTGCTTGCTAAGAATGTTACTGAGCACTGGCAGCTGTTCCATGGCCCCCAAATTAGTAGTCAAAGCTGTCATAGGCTAATGCAACCCGGCAGGGTGGGAAGCTCACTGTTACCAAAAGTCTCATGGCTCAGGTGACACAGTGCCTTTCTAAAACGCATGACTGAACCCAAATACTGCTCTTTCTGGGGATCTCTTTTTCTGTATACCGTATCCTTTAGCCTACAGAGAGAATAAGATCAACGTCCCACTTCCTTCCCAATTCCACCCACATAGGACACAGCTTACTGTCTCAACCTCTTACTCCCACTGAGTGGCCCGATTCCTGCACCACCACCCAGATCCTGGTGTGTCATCTCAGACTGCTTTCTGTTGTCTATTTTGTCATCTAACAACTGTAACAGTCAGAAGATGGCAAGACGACTCAATGCTTTTGCATTATGGAAAAACAGTCTCCAACTCCTGTCCTTGGTTAGCTGGGATCCTCACTACTATGTGGGGGCAGAGTAGTGTTCTCTCAAGATCTCCTGCAACCAGTGAGGCAGGAATTTCCTTACTAAAGGCCTGGAGAAATCAGGTACCTCCCCCACAGCAATGTGGATAATGTATGGCAGAGTTGTGTGAGCCCCACATGTTTTTTTTTTTTCTTTTTTGTGTATAACTTTACAGTCTAAGATGCCAAATATTCCTTCCATATGACATCCCAAGGAAGCCCCAATTTCCTGTGGGAACACAGCCATATGTGCCCTGTTTGGAGCCTAGGTAATTTTACTTTCGATTCCTTTCAAATGGAAATGAGGGTAACTGGGCTGAGCACTACTGTACTGAGAGTTATTGAGAACTTCTAACAAAGTGACTTCAGTGAAATGTGGGCACACTGCCAAGTGCACAGGACAATGTGACCCATGGGTGACTTTTACCTCCAGCTCTACTATGCTGGTTGCCTCCATGGTACATGAGGACTTTCCAGCTATCAGCTGCTTGCCTCCAGATGCATGGAAATGGAGGGACTTGGGAGATAAGCAATGGGCCTTTTAGTGATCAATGCATTCAGAGGCCAGAAGTGGTGCCAGGTGGAAGGAGTGTTAGGAGGATCCTGTGGTCCTCTGAGTTTTTCTGGCTTTCCCCAGAGACTATGGCACAGTGCTGAGCCATGCTCTATAAGGCTAAGCCAAGAAATGAATGGATCCTGCCAGCTGCTTGGGAGGCTGCCTGACTCCTCAGCTACAAGAGAGATGGTAAAGACCCTGCAGTCATCCAGTACATCTAGAGTGGGGTGGGGAACCAGGGATGGAGTGCTCCGGTAAAGAAAGGCCAAGCTGGTGTCCTCACATAGGCACCTACTTGGTCATCAGCCATAATGAGTCATTTCTCCTTTTCCACCTCCTTCCAGCTACTCTCACCTCCATTCCACACCCCAGTTGCCTCTTAGGGGAGGATGAGATTCTGCCGGACTCTGGGCTTAAACTTTTCTGTGGCTTTTTTTTTTTTTTAATAAGCTATACTACATTAAACAACTTCCTGGAGCCCAAAATGTTGACTAAGTAGATATGAATTTGAATTTAAAATCCTACTTATGCTGGGAATCAAAAAAAGTATTGATTAAAATGTGAAGGAGATATGCTCAAAAAATCATAATGAATTTAAGTAGTCCATAGGCCATTGGAAGAGGAGTAGATGGAAAGTGACATCAGAGGCGAGTTTAGGAAAATATGGGCAGGAGGTTCACATTCTTCAATGTTTTAAAAATAGGTATAGGAAAAGTCTTATTCTAATGTAGGACAATTTGGAGGGGGAAAAAACATATGCTACAGAATTTCTCTGCTTAAAAGAACCAGAGAACAATAAAGGTGGGGGAAAGGGATCAGTGCTCCTGCTTCAAAGAAGGGCAGTTCTGAAAGACCGGTCTCTTCTCACACATCAGGAAACAGCAGTACCCCACAGAACATTCAGCCGTCAGTTTCACCCCAAGCCTGCCTGCATGAACAGAATCATCAATAACCCTTCCCTGAAATCATGTTGAGAACAGAAATCAAATCTATTCTGGAAAAGAGCAAAGAAGAATGAAATTACAGACAAAATTCCCAAAGGAGACTTTGAGGGTTCCTCTCAGAAACACAGACTTTCTGATAACTGTGCACACATCTATACAGAGCCCTTCTTATGCTTGGATAGTCTTTCCTGAACAATCATCAAGTGGCAGAACATCCAACTGTCCATCAGAAGTTAGTGCAGCATGCAGTTCTGACTACCCAACTATATCCAACCCTGAGTTATACAGAATCAAAACCTGGCTGAGCTTTAAAGTGAGAGGTTTGGGGGAAAAAGAAAACACAGGTGTTTATATACACATCAAACGGCAAAGCTGTTTGCTTTCGATTGACCTCACTAGCATAGGATCCATTCTTATTGAAGGTTGAGGATGAGTAGGATGAAGTTAAGAGATTTGGGAGTGGAGGTTGCGGTGAGAAAGGATGGAGAAGGTATTAGAACTTTGTACAATACAACCACAAGACCATGTCACATCCAGAATTATGTCTTTGAATCATTCCAATTTCTCTGAAATAAATTGCATGACTTAAGTAAAGGTAGTAATGTAGTTCTTTTTTTTTTTTTTTTTTTTTGGGTCCTGGGTATTGAACCTTGGGATGGGGGGGCTTAACCATTGAGCCACATCCTCAGCCGTTTTTATCTTTTATATTGAGACAGGTCTCACTAAGTTGCTTAGGGCCTCATTAAATTGCCAAGGCTCACATTGTTCACTGTTTTAAACATACATGTAGGAAAAGTCTAATTCTAGTGTAGGGCAATTTGGGGAAGAAAAACATGCCAAAGAATTTCTCTGCTTAAAAGGACTAGAGAACAATAAAAATGGGAGGAATAGACTCAGTGTTCCTGTTTCAAAGAAGGGCAGTGCTCTTCCTGAGAACTTGCAATCCTCCTGCCTCAGCCTTCTGAGCTGGGATTGCAGTTGTGAGTCGCCATGCTTGGCAAGTAAATGTTCTGACACTCATGCCTCCATTTCTTTAGGGGAGTGAGACATATAACATAGAATTTATTAAAGCCAACATAGACTGCAGTATACAGCATTGGTATTTCCCATTAGACCCTGAGAAACAACGTCTGTTCCTGTGATCCTTATGTTCTCTGGGGCTCTTACTCAAGACTTCATCCTTCACTCAAAGGCACATATTCCTCCAAAAACTCAATTCACAACAGAAGAAAGTGATTAGTATAGTTCTGATTTCCAATTTTACTTTGCTTCATCTTACTTCCTTATCAGGCAGAGTTTTACCTGGAGGTTTCTGATCATTCATTTAGAGAAGGGTCAAAATCTACTTCACAACTTACCTTTGATGCCCGGAAGGAGAAGGCTGTGGACTTGGTGTCCGACTTTCCCCGGTCTTGCAACAGAAGGCCCTGGTCCTCCGTCAAAGCCAGGTAGTGCCCTGTGGTGAGATGCCGGAGTCGGAAAGCCTGGCCCCATCGGATATTACTGCCACTCCAGCTGGGAGGAGGAAGCAGATACAAAAATAAGTCTTTGTCAGTATATGCCTTGTGCTTTCTTACACATGCCAATGGACTTCTGCCCCGCTCTGAAGTTCATCATTAAACGATATTGGACCAAACCTCCGCCTGGCCTAGGGTCTTATATGTGTCTTTGACTCAGCACTGTGCGCTCTCTTTCCTCTTAAAAACCTGACAAGGAACATGATCCTGAAGGCAGGTCAGTGGCTTAACATAACTGGAAGTCCCAAGTTGCCAATTTTCCCTTCACTCCACCGAAGAATCTTAATGCAAATAAGCACAAAAATAGATGGAAAGCTTGCCTTTTCAGGAAAATGTGTATCTGGGTAGGCAAAGCCTTTCCAAATGTGTTATCTGAACTCAAACATTTTACTACCACCAACAGTCCTATCTTCAAGAGAAATAGTCAAAAAAGAAAGAAATGTGTGAGGCTTATGCCTCCCAGAGAGAGGTAGAAAATAAACAAGCACAATAGGTAAGCAAACACTGTGCTGTGCTAGAAGGAAATAAATTCTATGGAGAAAAGTCAAGTTGGATAAAGCGATTGAGATCGAGAAGATCCTGTGCTGAATGTAAATCTTTTCATGGTCCTTCACCAAAAGATCAGCTTTCAACCAAATTACGGCAGCTTGTCATGGAGAAAGTATCTGCCAAAAAAACTAGGAACTCAAAATTCATCTTCTAAATTAGAATAAGGTGTGTTAAATTAGAACAAGATGTTTAAGAGATATATGTGTAAATATTTTTAAATTACTTTACACATTACAACATTTGGAGAATCAGTGGACCCAAATCACATATAAAAATCTTAAATTCTTCATGTTTCGGTCCCTGGGACAATGAGTTCACAACCATAACAAACACTGTATGTATGTCCCTATTTTGACTTATTTAAAAAGTCAGTTAATTGAGAAGGTCTACTATCCTGAGAAAAAGGGCATACTACCATTAGATTTTAACAGGACAAGAATGTAAATGCCCCAAGCTAGTTAACAAATAGGTGGTTCTTAAAAAAACAGTATTTCTTTTACACTAAATATGTGCCGTTTGTCAATTATACCAAGTATCCTTTAAATCAGCAGTCTCCAACCGGTTTCTCAGTAAGAGTTTGAATGAGTATGTGTGCATGTTCTGATATTTTCTTCTTATCTCCAGTGGATTATCTTGACGACCTCTGGGGGGTATACATGCCTCATGAGAAAGACTTTTACTCTGAACATGTACTCGGGGAGATGCTGAACTGAGTGCTATAGAAAAAGGCAGAGAAGGGAAACCAGATGGTTTCTCTCATTCCCAGAAATTTCATTCTAGCCCAAATTCCTACCTGCTCAGCAAAACAAAGTCCCTGCTCTCAACTGGATTGGTCTTCAGCAGTCTGGAGTTTAGTGGACATGTTACTATAGTTTTAGCAAGCAGTTACTCAAGGTCAAGGCTGGAAAGTCAGCTTCCTGCCCCTTTCACTGGGGCACATTACCATCTCTGAAAAGTTCTGGTTAAGTAATTTTCTTCATAGCTACATTTCCAGTGAAGTTTCTCTTACCCCATACCATGAGGCTGTCTGTCTCTTTTTCATTTAAATCACACTTTCTGCTGGAGTCCATAAATCTGGGAGGAGAGAGAAGACTATCTGGGTTCCAGAAAACAAATGGAAGAACTTTGATGGCTTTCAGCGACCAATGTCTGAACTTGCCTTTTATTACTTGGCTACCATAAGAGCAGCTGAGCCATCTCTCTAACAAAACGGTGGTCTTAGAAATCTTTTGAGTGCACTGTTCCTTAAAAACAAAGTCAGGGAAATTTCAGAGCTCAATTGTGTACCAAGCACTTCTGAGAGTTTGCCAGGTGACATGGGGCAAATGAAATATTTGCGAGAAAGGACCACACTGGAAAAGCAGGCCTCCGTTACCTTATCCGAAGGGGTTCCACTCTCCACAGAGACCTGGCTCTGGTCCCAGCTCCCCCGGCTTCATAGAATACTCTCCTGTGAGCAGAGTTGGAGATCAGCACCAGGCGAGGAACAGCTCCCTGCAAAGGCTGCTCAGAACTGCTGCTGTCTAGGCTTTCCCACAGTCAGCAAAATGCAAAGCAAGATTTAAAAGGAGGCAAGCACACTTCCCAGTCTCCTAGGAGGGATTAAAAACTGCTTAAGGGGAGGGAACTGCTCACCAGTTCATGGATCACTAGGGTAAAGTAAAAAAAGGGGACAAGAACATCTCCATTTCTGCAATAGGATCAAATTATCCCAGTCATATACCATGACACTAACACAGAATGCTCCAAGTATTTAGGGCTGAGCTCCATGATGTAGCTTTGTGTCTTTTATAAATGGATTTGTACTTTTAAAACAGTGAAAACTGGAAGGATCCCTCAGGGGGAGGTAAAGTGGCTGACCCTAGGTCACAGGTGAGACAGCACAGGGGCTGGCCCTAGAGAACCCCCTAACTCCTGACATCTGAAGGATTCTTCAAAATCCATTCTTCCTACTTGGGATATTCTGGCAGCTTGATCTGTTTGATCTCACAAGGTTACTGAGGTTGAAACAACTTGTTCCTGTTCTCTAAAACAATTCCAAGGAGAGGAGTGAAGTGGGTGGTGAGCTGAGGTGCTTTTGAAAGCTTGGCTGACAGCTCAGCCTTAGCTTCAATAGGTTAAATGACTTATCCCAGGGTGTTTGACAAGCCAGAGGCAGAGCTGGGGATCAGAGCTCAGAATGTGATATTGTTGATCTTGGGTTTCCATTCTGGGAGTCTCTGTCTATTGAGCCTGACTGCTCCCAGAGTTTAAGAGGGAATAAAAATGATTTCCTCTGGAGAGCCAGCACCACAGCATGCCTTCATGGCTACTGGAATTTCAGCATGTTCCCCATTTCCTGTTCCCTTATTCTCTCCCAGATTTCAGTGTTTCTGACCATCTGGCCAGATCTGAGGAATTTCCTGACAAAAGATAAGGAAAAGGCCACTTATGTCACCCGGACATCAAATAAAACCAAAGTATTCCACTTTGATTGACACGTCAACTCATACAAAACTTCAGCATACCCAATATCTGCTTACTTGCTTCAATCTCAACCCCCTGTTTCCTTACAAAGGAAAGGGATAAGCCCTCTTATTTTTAATTGGTGTTTCTTTTTATAAAACAAATTAGAGTCCATGGAGTCCTAAGCCAAAGGTAGGCCACCTCCTCTCTTATCTCAGTCATGGAATGCGTGTTGCTTCCTTAAGCCCATTTTGGAGGCTGCTCTCTAACTCAATCTCCTCACCCCTCCTTTCAAATACCTGCCCTGCCTTTCCTTTGTAGTAGGAATGCTCACACCAAATGACAACCTCTCCAAGCAGCCTAGTTTCTACCCAGGCTGTGGTTCTATGGGGTGGGGCAGGGTGTTGGGAGCTCATGGTGAGTACTTCACTTTTTCCAAATTTCTATCCTTAAAAGTAGGACAGGAATGGGAAGAAGAACTAGTGAAGTTCTAGTGTATTCCATCTTAGATATAGATAACAGTAAAGCTCAACCACAAAACTTTAGTTATTTAGCTCCCTGCAAAACTTGATGTAGCAGACAGCAAATGAGCTACTGCATAGTCTCACTACCTAACACAAAAGGGAAAAAAATCCTGCAACTGAATAGGCTTGCCTGGCATTGCTCTGGGTGGGAGATTCTTAATTCTAAGGGAAATCAGGTCAACGGAACTTCCCTTCTCAGAAATAACTGTCAACAACTGGACCAGTGTTGGTGAGGCGGGGAGTGAATTAATCATGACTTTTGATATAGATCTGTGCTCTAAACACTGTTCTAGGTCACATTTGGTTCTCATGAAATGCTATTCAGAGGACACAGCAAGTAGAAGAGATTCAGAGGTATAAGGGATTCATATTGCCAATGGATAGCTTCTAAGAGGCACAGATATTACATCCAAGTATAGCATTTCTGGCCTCCTTTAGTACAAATAAGGAATGAGCCCTGAAGGACAGCCAAAAGCTCTGGCTTCTAGACTTCCATCTGAAATCAGTCAGTGTGGAATCTTTGGCAGGAACCTGACCTACACAATCTCCAACATGTGAAGATTTGTGAGCCCATGTCTCCAATGAAGGAAAAGAAATGTGGTTAAGTTTCCCATAGGCATTACACAAACGGAAAAGAAAGCATTACCACCAGATCACACTCACTGTTATCCCAAATTCAGTCTAATGTGGATCAGAAGTTTGATTTAAAAAAAATATATCAGTTTAGTATTAAGACTTGAACTAGTATCTTGTATTATATCGGTTTGGATTTTTTTGGATACACATCTGTCAAGGTTCAACTGGAGGACCAAAGAGATCATCAGTTCAGTGGCATCCTCTAGCCACCGCCTTTGCCCTTGCACCACCTCCTGCTGAATCTAGTTCCTATTGGACACTGACTTTGAGTTTCTCCAATGCTAGTTGGGAATAAGCAAAACTAAATCAACTAGCTCCACCTTAATTACTTAGCACATGGAAAGGGAAGAATAGAGATGATTTGCCTTTGAAGAACCCAGTGAATAATTTGTGTAAGCACACAGATTTACTAGGATGATTATCCCAATTTCCATCTCCAAAATGGGTGCTTTAGTCTCTAGTCAATGTAACCGGAAACTCCTTAGACTTGGGAGCACCTGAAGAAAAAGGGCTTGGGAAGCATTATAGAATTGCTTGCCTAATAAGAGTGTGCACAGATAGCTCTTCCTGTGAGCAAATGCTACTATCCTGCCACTCCTATTTTGCAAACTGGAACTCATGGCTATAGGAAGGCTTGCCAATTGAGCAACACCTACAGAATTCATCTGCAGCCAAACACAAATGCAAACTCTTTAGTTTGTGTCATCTGGGGCTGGCAGCAGGTAGGAGGAAGAGGCAGCTATTAACTTACCTGTGCTGGGAATCATTCTGGTCTGTAGATGGTATCGTCAGACACTCGTCATGACCATGGAAAAGACGTACCACGTGTCCACCAAGTAGGTAGCCTGAAAAATGATCACATTCTACCATGAACTAATGGGAAGTTTAAAGAGAACACTATGTTTAAAAGGGTAAAATCATGCAGGTCTGTGCCAGTTACAGAACACACCAAGAGATGCATTTGCGAAATTATAAATTCCACGAATTCAGGCCTCAGGCAGAAATAACAAGAAAGTCAAAACAACTCTAACACTGAAAGCTAAATAGAGAGCTTCAGAAATGAGCAAGTTCAACATCAAAAGGAGAGGTGAAAATAGTGTGTCAATTGATATCACTGAAAAACAAATGAAAATCGAAGTTGCTAATATGAGGAGGATAAGGATTTTTCTAGTTACTTATTATGTAAATACATACAAAACCAAATTCCCAGATAAATTCGTACAATCTCAATGTCTAAGCTTTGTGGTAAAATCCAAATCACAGTCCTTGGAAAGAAAGAAAGGTGCTGTGAAGGGGGACAGCAAACTGCTGTAAGGAGCTGTCTTGAGAAATATGTTTAACAAATGTAGATCAAATCTGGATGGCACTCCTAAAGCACAAAGGTGGAAGCAGAAGTCCTCTCTAGCATCTGTGGTGGACAAATGTGGATGGTGCTATCAAGAAGGACTAAGTTTTCAGAATAAAGGAATCACAATAATTATGGAGCTCAGAAACTAAAAGGAAACAATGAACTTCAAGGACATGATCACCAGTAGTCTTCAAATAAATTCTGAGCCTTAATTCAAAGAACATACAAGCAGGAGTGAGTCCCCAGTCTGAGCTTGCTTTGCACAAAAAAGAAAAAAAGAAGGGTTTGTTATTCCTCTGAATTAAAAATACAACACCCCCTACCACCCAATTCTCCAGGCTACTCTGTTCTCAGGAGACACATGGACTTAATATGCTCAATGTCTGATTCAGAATTTTAAGTCATATAATTAGATCACTTGGGGGGGCTGTCATGAACTATTTTGGGTGCTAGATTACAGTAACAGTAATGAGAAATCATGCCAGGGGGGGGGTAAAGGGTGTTATCAGTGCATCTGGTACAGTGACAGTGTAATACTTGTTAGCTCAGGGTTTGTTTTTTGTTTTACTCTAGGCAAGGATTTCTTTGAACTTTTAAAAAAATATACAGAAGTCTTTTTCCAATATTCCTATATCTTGTATCTTGTTGTACTAATATTTCCAGCTATATGTTTTTGCATTAAAAATAATTCATAAGGGAATTCTTAATTTTATTTAGAAAATTAGCTCTCTCAGGGATCAAGTTCTTGATTAAACTCTCCCTCATTTCCTGAGGGTGAGGCCACTCCCTCTTAGGAGTTCATCATTAACAGTTTGTGGGCTCCTTCAATCAGCCCTATTCACCAGAGAAAACTGCAAAGTGCTGGTTTAGGTTTTCTTAACTAAAACATGGTGCCACCGTCAGGAAAGACGCATAATGAGGAGGATTGCTAATGCTCCTGAGGGATGAAGGGCATTTCTCAGTAGCGGATGCTCCAAGGGCATTTTCTGCAGAGCTGAATGGCACAAGTGATGAGCTACCCAGATTACCCCACCACAAAGGCACTCAACACTTCTATGAGGACCTTTTTGACATGATTTGCAAATGCTACTTCATTAATCTCTATAGGCCCTCTGTTGAGACTGAGAGAATTTTATTCCTATATTGATAATGAAAAACTTAACATAGGATTGAGTCAAAACTTTGCAGGGGAAGATTGAAACCTGGGGTTTCTCCTGACTGGAAGAGGAAGGTTGAGAATAGACTTAAGTTGGTGGGTTAACCCCAGCATCCAGAAAGGGGGCTGAATGCACCCTGCCTTTTCACTGTTTTCCACGTTTCCAAAGAGTTAAGAACTTGTCATTTCCCAGTTATGCAGGTTAGCTATGATGCCATCTAAAACTGGGGTATCACCTTGACAACTCTTATTTTTCTATTTTCAAGCACAGCACTGACGGGCACTCCCAGTTTGAAACTTAGTAGGTGAAGGAAGAAAAATAGGGTTAAAGTCTGTGATATAACTATTTTTAAAAATTCTGATCTTGCTTTAAAGTGCCAGAATGAAATGCAATAACCCACAGGTCATTCACATTTTATTATTCTGCTCAGCTGTGGTATTAACTACAAGTGAGCCAAGGCCAGTATGTTTATTACATAACCTGCAAGGTACATTGACTGCCTGGCTCAGGAAAGTAGGATACGAGAGCAAAGTGAGATGATGTTATTTCCAAGGAAAAAAATAACATCCTGAGAAATTTTCACTGATTTTTAAATGGTCTTCCATAAGTTAAAGCAAATAACCAAAAACAGTTTTACTGCAGAGGAATTTGTAAAGTATCACCTTCTTGGCAAAAGATCACTTCTAAAATAGAAGTTGCTGAGGTCTGTCTACCTGTAACTCATAACCATATATAAAAATGAAGATGTGGTGATTCAAGTCTGAATGCATACAGTGCTAAGCTAATGGTGGATTGAAAAATAAAGTCGGGATGCTCATGTAATCAGAAGGAAAGAAAAAAATCCATTACAGACATCAGATAAATAAATTTATGTGAACTAAAACCATGCTACCTGTATACGAAGACATTCTGGTGGGAGCTGGGAAATGAAAAATGTCAATATATGCACACAAGAGAGATTGGCAGGCTCAGAGCTGACTGCATACACACACAAAAAAGCACACCTTCTTCAATGCTACTTCCTGAGCACGTAGGATGTACATTCCAGAGTGTTTGCATGAAGGAGGCATCCACTTGTATGTTACCATTTGATATCGAGAGATGCTGCAGCAGAAACAGAAATGAAACACTCTTTAAATCACCAGTCTAGTCCTGTCAGAGCAGCTCACCTACAATTTCAAGGATTAAATCAAACAGCCTATCTGTTATCTGTTTTTTTCTACATAGCCTGTAGGAGATTTCTCCACCCAATCTAGAAGCAGCTTCAAAGTGGGATACTTTCTTTGGAGAAGAGGAAGTATTCAGCCTCAGAGGTGGCAGATCAGTTGACTTCATCCCCTCAGCTGGATCCCTGATTCAACGTGAAGTCACAAAATGTCTATTCTCTGTAGGATAAGGAAACTCACAGATGGGAAAAAGAACTCCGGCATGTGGACAAGGCAAAGCGAAATCTGATAGGGTTGACTATGAAAAACTGTTGAGAAGCTTAAAACTTCTCTTTAGGCATCCCCATCCTCCACAAGGGGGCTGGTGTCAGTGATGTCTGCCTGGTTCTCATCCCCAGCTGCGAGATCTCACCTGCATCTTCCACTTCTGCAGCACCCCAGGCTCTAACACATTTTAAATTTTCATTCTTTCTCCAATGAATGCTATTTTCCTGTATGACATTCTTTTTGATTTGTTCTCTACTGGGCAAAAGCTAAACCATGTGGTAAAATCATAGTCACGTAAACTCATGTCACGTTAACTCATGTGTGAATAATGCCTGGGACATGTTGGCAGAGTTTGCTGGACAAAATTCAAAGGGTAACTAACAGCTGAGTTCCAGGCCCCATGAGCACCTGGTATGGGAGAGAAGTTTCCATTTCCCAAGTGTAATGTGAAGAGGCATCTTATCCTGTTCAACATGCTGAGGCTCAATTTTCCTTGGCTCTCTACTCCTAAAGGGAAAAATTCCGGAATTGAAAAGCAGCTGTTGAACGAGGTACTTACGAGGTATCTTTCAGAGGACACACTGACGAGGATCAGGTCATCGCCAATTCGAACCTTCTCTCCCTCTGACCTTTGTTTGGAAGCAGGATGTATGGTCCACCAACAGGCTTCTCCTACATGAAGGCTCCTGAGTTAGTTGTTGCTTCCTGGAGGACAGGGTCTCTCATTCTGTCCCTCACTCTCCTTCCTCCTGATGACAACCCTTAAACTCTCTCTTCCCCTACCTCAGTCTTAAATTTCCATTAACCTGTAACCATTCCAGCTGGCCTCACATATTCCCTTGATTACACCTATCTTTCATGTCCAGAATGACAGGGTGTGGCAAAGAGTATTGGAGATCAGACGTCATAGAAGTTAGAGTGCTTTCAAAGCATATAGAAAAATGCTTTCCCTTTTAAATCCAAGAATTTATTTCACTGGTATACTACACACTTAGACACTTTTATCTTTGCCCCCCACCTTTTATAAAATCCTATTAAAACATTAGAAAAGTTTTTTTGGGTTTTTTTTTTTTTTTTTTTTGGTACCAGGGATTGAACCCAGGGGTGCTTAAGAGCTACTGAGCCATATCCCCAGCCTTTTAAAAAGTCTTTTAAGACAGGGCCTCAATAAGTTGCTTAGGGCCTTGCTAAGTATCTGAGGTTTGAATTTGAGATCCTCCTGTCTCAGTCTCCCCAAGATGCTGGGATTACAGGCATTTTCCACCATGCCCAGCAGAAAAGGGATTTCATAAAGGCTTAAACCTATAAGGACTAAGACAACAGATAACAAGGTCAAAGCAAGGAAGAGAAATTGTTAGAAAAAGAAAAGCAGATAGATGCTTTTATCCAAGAGAAATCAAACACCCAAGTCTTTGAGTAATAAATAGAGAAGAAACTACCAATGAATAAAAATATAGCCTATATTCTTTAGAAAAAATCTCTGGGATTGGAGATAAAATTTACTTGAGGAGGAAGGAGCTAAAGATGGGTTGAAAAAGGGAGGGCTGGCTGAAAGCTTCAAAGGATATCCAATCCCCAGGTCCCTTCCCTGTCCTGCACAGTTGACTTTCCCCCCCCTCCTTGCTACAAGAGAATTCTAGTCAATCAAATGGCAAACTACCAAGGATCTGGCCTTGGAAATACCAGGCACATCAGAGGAGGAAGCGGAGTCCTGCTGAGGATGGAGTAATTGAAACTTTACACTGGATTAGTAAAAGCCCACCTCTTCTCTTCTGCTTCTACCTCTCAGCTTCCAGAGTGCCCACTGCAAAGCGGAACTACCCCAGCTCTGCTGCCCAGAGTTGAAGATTAATTTTTAGGGAAGCCAAACTATTTAAGATAAAAAATACTGTGGGCCGAGGGTCTCCCACAAAAGGCCCAGGTCTTGCCACACTACAAGAGCGAGGCTCAGAAGATGTCAAGCCACAGTTGGCTTCCAGACAACTTCTGCTGTCTTTACCTGAACAGGAGGGAAGATCACGGATCACCAGAAACCTGAGCCAAGTCCCCAATACAAAATGATAGGAACAAAGCAGAAAGGGGGCAAGGCTGGAGGAAATAAAGAAAAAAAGAACTTTATAAAATCTTACAATTAATAATATCAGAGAGGTAAGAGGAAAGTTCTGCTTTTCTCTGAAGAACCCCTTTAGAGAAAAATAAAATACCCTTCGATCCTGAAAAAAAGAAAATAGGAAAAAAAAAAAAAAAAGGATTCCAAGATAAAGTGGAAAAATTCTTCCAGAAAGAAAAAAACGATTAGAAATAGGAGCAAAAAGAGAATTAGAAAATCCATCTAGAGGAATTTCAGAAAGCAAGAACAGAGGAAAGTAACAAAGAAATATTATTATTAAAATTTTTCCATTGCTGAAAGATAGTCATTTCCAAACAAATTGAAAGGACCTATGAAGTGCCTCATGTAATGAAGAATAGAGACCTACACCAAGGTCCATTCCTGTGATACAGGAACAAGACACACTGTGGAATCACTAACACCAGGGTGAAAAGATCTTAGTAAGCATTGAGAAAAGAAAAAAATAGTTACATACTAAGCATCAGGAATCAGAATGTAGATTTCTCAACAGCCAGACCTTAAGCTAGAAGAAAGCCTTCAGGAAGATGAGGAGAAATTTTTTCTCCTATGCACAAAATTAAACTAAACTATGAAGTGCTTATGAAGTTATAATTAAGAAATGTTCGGACAACAATTATCTCCCCAATGGACCTCTGCTATAAAAGCTACTGGGCAGCATGCTTCACCAAGGTGAACTGGTCAACCAAGAAAGGAAAAACCCACAAGATTCAGGAAACATGGAAAGAGGCAAAGGGAAGGCCCTGAATGATGGTGGATACTTCTAAGAAGATGAAACTGACAGAGGGATAATATAATTGAGTTTAATGAGGGGAGAGTTTCAGTTCTGTGGGAACATTTGGAAATTTAAAAAATGACTGGGTAACCAAAACTTGACAAATAGGCAACTGACTACTGGTCAATCAAAAAATTGCAAAATAAAATAAACATGATCTTAGCATATTACGTGGCTTATTTCAAATAAAAGTGACAGATATGACAATGTAAAGGGTTAACGTGGATTTGTTCATTACATAAAAATAGATGTAAATACACTGGGAGTGTGGAGAGAGACGATAGAGAAGAGTAGAATGAATATGAGTTAATTTTTATCAGAACATCAATAGATAACACCTAATCCAAAAAGAATGATAAAATAGCAGTGTGTACACATCCATCAAAAATGGGAAATAATACTGAAGGACCTGAAAGTGGGTACCCCAGATATGAACAGTTCAGAGCAGGGAGCTCAGGAGGGTAGGAGACTGATGTTTATGATAAGCTTCAATTTCTCTCTTTAAACTATGCATAGGTATTACTTTAAGTTTAAACTCAGGGGATATTTGAAGGGGAAAATGATGTGTATCCTTTATGTACTCTGTGGACCATGGGAGGGCCTCAAGCATGAGGTGAGCCCTGATCAGGCATGCTTGGGAAGGGAAGAGTGCTCTGGAACTCAGGGAGACAGCTGTTCCTTGAATTAAGAGGATGAGCCCATCACTGGCCCTAAAATACATACCAGCACTTTAAGTGTGTGCAATTTAAAAAAACAAAACAAAACAGATTTATTTCCAAGTCTAGATTCTAAAGTTATGACTAAATCCTTAAAAGAATAAAACAACAATAATAAAACACTTTAACAGGAGAACAGGAAGAATTAAGTAAAATCAAGGGTAAATTTATCATCAGTTCTGTTTAGAATTTATTACCCAGTGTGTAGGGGGAAAAGAGCTTCCAAACTGTTCAAACCTCCATCCCTATCCCCCAAACTTTCTCCTTTCACATTTTCCTGGAGATTCCCCTCAACCGATAAGCAGTTTACTTGTTCACAACTCTGAAGACTTTTCTCTGCCCAAAGTGCATTCATAGGATCATCCAGTCAGGAACCAGGATCCCACCCTATTGGATTGCACATGAGTCTCCTCCTATGATGAGGAGATCCCTATCATGGCTGCATGTGCTTCTCTTTCTCCTTCACAAATACCAGGCCACCCTTATTTAAAGAGAATATGAAATGGGTTGTGGAGAGCCAGGTGAAATAAAAGTAAACTACTTTAGGCCTAAAATTTTCATGAAGACCCAGCTAAGAACCCCCGCCTCTTGCCACATCTCATCAGCTGACTTGATCTTGACATAATCTTGATCACGTGTTTGCCTAGTCTGTCATAATTCCCACCAAGTCTGATTTCAGGAGCTTAGAAAAAAGTACCCAAAAGAGTAATATTCTCTGCTGTTATTTTTTTCCTCCATTTTTATTGAAGGCTTTAGTAGTTAAAACAGAATCCCTGATCACATGACTAGAAAGTGTTATTTTTCAATTGCTTCCCAACTTTCATAAAGTATAAAGTCATTTTACTGATATAAATAGAATGACCATATATGACTTTTCCAATTATAAGCTCCAAGATTGACAGTGAGTTTATACAGAGAGGCCAACTCATATTCAGAGAGAGGCACTTCACTCATTTGGCAATTTTCAGCAACAGTTGACAACACCTTAGAGGAAATTATATTTTAAGAAAAACACTTTAGGTGAAAATAAAGAAACACCAAATAAAAATTCAAATATAATCTTATTTTCAGGGGGAAAAAAAAAAACTCATAATGGGCGGAGGCAGCCTAGTCTTCTGCTTTGTTCAAAAAGCAGAAGAGGGGATAGGGAGAAAGGTGCTCTCCTTGGGCACTCTTAGGACCCTACTGTGCAATACACAGAAACAACAGCTAAAGATGGTTTAGATATTAGTTTTTTTTTTTTTTTTTGACAACCTATGAACTGAAACAATGTGTATCCTTTATAAGCTGGCCCAATGTTACAGTAACAACACAGACTTTTGTCCTCCTTTGGCTATCTAACATGGGAAGCCCCTTCCTATTTTGGGAAAATGTCATGATATTCAAGACTGTATTCAAATTAGAAGTACTTACAGTTTGCCCTCTGCTCTGGTTCTTTCCTGTCCTGTCCTTTTCTGGCATCCCAATTTCCAAGTCGGGAGTTCCAGCTTTAGTGATCGTTCTACCAAATATTCTATTTATCTGAATAAATTCTTATTTGGTTCGAGTTAACCTGAATCAGTTTCTGTTTGCAACTGAGAATCCTGGTGAGCAATAACCTGACCTCTAAATGGAGCAGGAATTCCATACTGACCTTGACAGATGGTGAGATTGTCTATGAATATTCCCAGCCATAGACAGCATATTATACCCCTAGGTCAGCTGTTCCTCTGCAGTATCATCCTGGTCACCACCTTACTTAGAAGCTACATTTTGACTACCAATATTTTTTATTGCTTCAGGAGAAAAAAAAGCCAGAGAATCCCCAAATTTACGATATATACCATTATTAAAAAACAAATGGAATGGAATTGAATCATGATAATTTTCTTTTTACTACTCTATTCTCTTTTAAACTAGTTCTATCTGAAGAAAAATCAATGTAGAACTAGTGAAAACTAACACTTTTCTAATATTTGTCAACATCTCAATTATTTACCATGTTTTTCTTTTCACTGTATTTACTTTTATGGTGAGCAACACTGGTTTTCTACTTAAAGGAATAATAAAATTTTGGTCTATAAAATTTTAAGTGTGAAAGTAAATTTAAAGAAAAATATGAAGTAAAAGATACTAAAGGGAACACACTGGAACGGCAGAATTGGCTGACTAACAGCTGGAAAACTGCTTTAGAAATAGCTTGGTCACTGCAGAATAAAAGGGGCCTGCCCCTTTAACCTGGACACTATCCTTTATTACGTAAGCTGTTATTATGCTGCCTTTATTTTTTTTTTCTTAGCAGTTATTCAATTACATTGGTTCTTATCAGGAATGATAGTTCTTACTTTAAGTATCAAACCCTAAAGACTAGCTTTTCTCTGAGACTCAAAGAACTTGTGGTTAAAGCCTTATTTTCTTCTTCACGCCTAGTTTCTATGTTTCCATACACTTCACACATTCTTTATTTTTATGTGGTGCTAAGGATCAAGTGCAGTGACTCACCTGTGTGAGACAAGCACTCTACCCCTGAG
Organism: Urocitellus parryii; assembly: GCF_045843805.1. Lineage (NCBI taxonomy): Eukaryota > Metazoa > Chordata > Mammalia > Rodentia > Sciuridae > Urocitellus > Urocitellus parryii. Next base: position 81,818,715 of record NC_135536.1, read on the forward strand.
CTATAACCCCAGCCCCTCACATATTCTTTCTTTAGTGTTTCATTTTCTAAAATTTTTCCAGACCCGTTTCTTGACCTGATTGGTTTGGAATCCCAAGTGAGTAAGTGAAAGCTTTTAGTACAAAACCCCACAGGGCAGGAGCTCAGGGATGGTGACTTACCTGTGGCTTGCTCCTGTAGACCTACATCAAAGGCAAGCTTATCTGTCTGGGATCTTGATGTCGTCAAACAAGTTAGATACTGCAAAACAAGAGCAGATGCTACTGAAGTCAGACTCTTCTACAGGGTCTTGGTACCCCATCATTAGCTAGCCTCAACAGTGAGCTCCTGAGAAATGGGCTCATCCATCTTGCCTGTTGGAAGGTTAAATGGTACAATGCTTTTGGGAAATACTTCTATAATAAATTTAAAGCCTCAAAGAGGCTGTTATTTGATGCTCTCTTGATTTAACATACAGAACTATATGTTATAGAAATAAATTTGAAATATTAAATATGTTTTAGTTCAGTGAAATGCTGGAAATTTTAAATTGGGAACAACATAAATGGAACATAAATGATCAAGAATAATGGAAAGTTAGATAAACTGTGGTACTTCTATTTTATGGAATATTATGTTGTTAACAGTATTTATCAAGAATGTATAAAAGCATGGAACTTTGTTTACAATACCCTGAGCTACAAAGTCATATACAAAATTATACATTTATATAGTTAATGTGTGCAAAATTTAAATGTTTACAACTAGACTAAAAGGAAATTACATCAGGTTAATGGAAGTTGTGTTTAGATAGTGGAGGTTGGGGAGTGGGAACCACGTACGATTCCCTTCTTTCATTTATTTTTCAGTCAAATTTTCTACGAGTTTAAAAATTTCTCAAAACTGCATTTACACTTTTTTTTCTGATTATAAACATGTACAGATAAAAGTTGAAAGATGATTTTTAAAGTAGCTTATTAAAGGAAAGGAAGCCATGGCCACTTCCTGCCTTCCTCATGGTGGCACAGCAGCACACCTTGGAAATGGTGCAGGAGGTAGATGCTCACTAGGGACACACTTCCTGTGCTATACTTCTAGTTTGCTACAAAAAGGTGGAAAATCATTGCAATGTACAGAGTCATATTTCACAAGCTTTATTCCCAGAACTAATCTTCAAAGGAACTACCAGTGCAGAGCCTGTGTTAACTGTGAGTGGAATTTTTTTTTTAAAGGAGTAAACTTAATGATAAATAGTATAAGTCTTCCTTTCCCTACCAGTGTGTTAGCCTGAGTTTTTGAAGCCATGATAAATGTGTAGTTTGAAGTTTGCTAAACCTATTTAGGTAGGAAAAAGAGAGGTGTTAGGTTTTTATTTAACCCTATGAATAAGAATAGATTCTAAAAGAGCAATCACCTTTCAATGCTAGAGACAGCAGCGTAAATTTCCCTACTATTAAAAGGTCTCCATTTTTTTGGCCATTTTTTTGTTTCAGCTTTGCCATGAAGGACAAATGGATGTTCAGGTCAACTTCTTATCAGTGCCCAGAAAAAAAAAAAGAATGCAGCAATAAATAAATTATTTAAGAGGCAATTGCTGATCCTGTGACAACTGCATAGTTCAAGCTTTGAGTTGAGCTTTGCATCATGCTGCAGGTGGAAATGTGTGAAATAAAGTCTTGAATTAATGTGTCAGCTTTTCACTAGGGCTAGAGAAAGAAGACAAATCTCCCTTATCTTGCTAGCAAGTGAGCATAATACACTCAGGAACTGAGAGTAAATGTTATTGGAATTGGCCCATATTATACCTGATTGAGATCATAATATTCTTAACCATTCCTGAAAGAGATCTGTAATAGCTATACTTCAAAAGTCATATTTATTAAACATTTGCAAGTTTTTTCCCAAGTAACACCGAGTTATCTCCATTCTGGGTATTTGGGTTCTAAATCCCTGATTAGTTATATCCTGACCAAGCTCTCTGTGATGGACTGCCTTTTCCCTTATCTTCCTTCTCCCTCTGGATTAACATAATACCTCCAATTTCTTCCAGGATTGAAGGCCATGAACATCATCCCATTTCTTTTAGCTGAGTATAAGAAGGAAAATGTCATAAAAATCCATTCGACTGGATTTTCTTCTAGGCTGGTTATCCTCATATACTCAAGAACTTAGTTACTACATGTTCATTTGATCAGTCATTAATTCAACAATTATTTCTCTCTATGACCAGGCAGTGTACTTGGTTGGATTGGGCTCAGTGAAGAAAACAACAATGACACATGGCTGACTTCCTGATGGAGCGGGTATGTATCAGATATTAAGAAAACACAAAACATAATCAAAAAATTGAGGAAGACAATAATGTACTATAGTTGTTTATATTTCAACTTGTTCCTAATGTTAATTTGGAGTGACTGGTTTCTTCCCTTCATCTTTTTCCTCCTCCTTGAGTGGTGAAAGCCGACAAACAGATAAGCTTACCATTCCACTGAAAGAGTGTCTCAGGAGAATTGCATGACCATAGAGCAGGGTCCTGTGGCCACCCCCTTGTGCTGCCTGTGGGAGTGAGGAGGAAAATATCAGCATGGACCAGATGTGGCCTCTCTGACAGCAAAGCAACACAAACATTTTTTTGGGGGGGGAGAGAGAGACACACACACACACACACACACACACACACACAGAGAGAGACAGAGAGAGAGAGAGAGAGAGAGAGAGAGAGACAGAGACAGAGACACACACACACACACCAAGAAAAAGACTTATTACAAGGGCTCCCAATGAGTTCATTCCAGAAGCATGTGTTGGGCTAATGGGTGAGAAAGGCTTGTGACCACAGCCATGCAACATCCTTGGGAAAGAGCACAGGGACCACACCTCTTCTCATGAATGGCCCCGGCCCAGGATCAGCAGATAACCAGAGCTGTTCTACCAGAGAAGCACAGGAATGAGAGAGGTGCTACTTACCTTTATTAGAAACTTCTCAGAAGCCTTCAGAGTGAGAGAGAGAAACAAATGGGATGTGACTACAGCCTAGTGACAGGAGAGTGGCTGGCTGGCAGGAGCTCACGCACGCACACACATTATGCGTCTTGCAGTCTTTTTTCCCTTCCAGGCACCTGTGCCTTCTACCCACTCACTTAAATGGGTCCTTTTAAACAGATCTCACCAACGAGGGATGGCTCTGAAATCCAGGACTTTAAAAGGAACTATTAAGCAGAAATGGACGCTCTGGTTGATGCGTCCGAGTGCCTTCTCTGCATCACCAGGCAGCTCCACTTTAGACATGCGCTCAGTGGCTCCCAAAGAGTGAAGAGAGGTGAGAGGAAAAGAAAAAGCCATTGGTGTCTGTTTCTTACTTTCTCTTTTAATCTGACTCACACGTAGTTATCCTGAACTGAATAGTATGAGACAAAACTATAATTTATTTTAATTACAGCTAACTAGGCAGCATGGAAAGCTGAAATCTGCAGGAAAATCTAGAATATTTTGGCATTACACTTCTCATCTCTTACCTCTCTGGCCAACCTGACCCAAGTCAAAGTTTTTGATCAGACAACCCTTTTAGGAAGGCTCTGCCCTCCTCAAACTTACACAGAGAATCCAAAGCCTGAGACAAAAGTCATCAACACTGTCTTTTTATAGGCTACTGCCATCTTTTATGTAGCCCCTTTATTTAGTTCTGCAGCCTAGAAGCCTGGCTGTTGGAGATGCTGTCCTTGTCTGGAGGGTTCCCTCCAATCACAATAATGAGCATTGTGGAGGAGGGGAATCAGACAGCAGGGAGACATGGTCGACGTCTGGCTAAGGCCTTGAGTAATTCTATTTCAACTCTACGTGGATTAGCAGAATCACTCTGTCAAAGAGATGGTTTTTCATGTCATACAATGAGCCTAAAGAGGAGAAAAAAGATAAACGCGGTATCATGTTCCCAAAAAGCTGATAACTAAATATAAAAGCGGCTGTGCTTTTTTTTTTTCCCCCACAGCAATGGAGATATTTAAAATGTTCTTCAGACTTTAATACTTTGTAGGAATTTCAATGCTCTTCACAATATTTCCAAGTTTCTTGAAATCATTTGCAGTAACTTCAGTTTCTGTATTTACAAATGTGTCAACACCTTACATTAAAATTAGACATACTAAATAATTTTCACATCTTGTCAGTCTAAGCAAAATTGTCCCCACACACTTATATTCTTACAAGTTAACTGATGTATCCTTATAGGCTCCTGAAGGCTTATATTGTGGGGCATACTCCCACACCAGACCTATGTCTTAAATCGAACCAACTAAAATTACATTTCCTGTTATTAACCCTGAGTTACATGGTCCTCTGATTCTTTTGTGTTCCTATTAGCTCTATAATCATAAGTCAAGAGTTGTTTACCCCAAAAAGCTGCTCTGAAGAACTTGAGTTCCTCTCTTTCTCTGGCACTACTGGAAACTTCTGAGCTCTCAGGACCCTCCTTATAGTGCTACCAGACAAGCAGAGGAACTCAAATGCTCCCCACCCTCGGGATTGAATGAGAAGTCACTGTGCAGAACCCTAGAGCCTTCAGATGTCAGGTCCTACCTCCTCTAAGACAATGGTCCTTAGATGCTGGTCCTTAGATCCTTTTAGGCTCCTGAAGGCTTATATTGTAGGCGCATACTCCAAAACCAGACCTATGTCTTAAACTGAACCAACTAAATTACATTTCCTGTTATTAATCCCGGGTTATGTGGTCCTCAGAATCATCTGGACCCCACTCCACAGTGTTTGCTCCCGCAAACAGAAATGGGGCCTGATAATTTCCATTTCTAACAAGGTCTGGATGACACTGATGTCCCTGTTCCAGGGACATTTTGAGAACCACTGCCTTTCATGGAATAATCCTTCTTCAGTGCTGTAAGAGCCAGGGAATTTTCCCTACAGAGCCTTTGATCATCAGCATGCTATTGCTATTATAGAACATGCGATGCACATCAGGTGCTTTACAGACCTCCACAGCTCATCAAGGTGGGAGTGATCTCCCCCACTTTGCATGCCAGGAATATGATGCTAAAAGGGGGAAAGTAGCTTGCCTTATATATCAAGCTGATGCGTCAGGGGGATATATTAACATGGGCTTTTCTGGCTCTGCTCTTTATGTTCGTTTGCCCACTGTGTGTAAAGTGAATGTACACAGCACAGGAAGAACAGGACAGAAGCCACTTCCTCGGTTCCTTCATGGAGTGAGAGAAGCTGAAAGAGCTGGGACTTAATGAGTTTTTAGCTTTAAGTGGTATCCACGAATCACCTCATTTTATCTTCTTAATTAATGCTATAAAATAACTATGGTAATCATCTCAATTTTACATCTATACAATCTGTGGCTTAAAGAAATAAAGTAGCTTGCTCAAAGTCATACAGGTTCCAAGTGCAGAGTTGGGACTCAACAAAGCAAGGGCACCAAATCATATGCTACCGTGTCTCCTTTTCTGTAGTTTGGTAGGATTAGAGATAAGAATGGTTGAAAAAAATTGTAGTACAAATATAAACAGTGTGCCTATTAAGAAAGATAAATCATATGGGTGCCCTCAGGAAGAGCTTCATTGGGAGGTAGACCACCACAGACTGCTGGTATGAACTGATGGGAAGCAAGGAACTCACCAGGTGAGGGCCTGGGAATGGAAGCTATGATTCACATATGGAAGTCTAAGATCATTCACTGGTTAGCGCTGGGGTTGGTGAATGGAAGCAGCTGGAGACAGCTGTTGTAGGTGGTGAGGTTATGCAGTGCTAAGACCAACTGGTCCAGCAGTGTGGGGAAGGCTATCTCTGTTCAATGGCTAAGGGACACAGGTAGGTTTTTGAAAGGATGGCGTCATGATCAAAGGAACTCAGACTGAAAAATAGTGGATTAATGGAGGAGTCAAGCTCAGAGTAGAAAGGATCATTTTCTCCTTTGATTTCCATGGCAACATTAGGAGGGGTGAATATACCTAAAATTTTGAGGTCTGCCTTTACTTCCTCTTTGCACTCATATCCCACACTAAATCCAAAGCAACTTTTAATGCCATCTTCAAGATATGCTCTGTGTCTAACCAGCTGGTACCCAGATGCGACCAGTGTAGTCATCTCAGGTCTCACCTGAACAATCATAGTGGCCTCCCACTGTGCTCCCTGCTCTGCCTTTCCTTTGGGTATGATGCAAGCTAACAGGGAAGCCAGAGTCACTCTTTTAAACCTGTCAACCACATCACATTACTTTGCTGCTCAAAACCCCCTTGTGGCTTCCAATGCCACTTAGAAGTAATAAAGTTCTCCCTAAGACCCTGCATGAGGAGTTGGCAAGTTCTTTAAGAGGCCAGGCAGCAAGTACTTTAGACTCTGTGGGCCACATACAATCACTGTAATATAGTTCTCTCTCACTTCTAGAAATTTAAAGCCATTCTTAACCTGGAGGGTGTATGTAAACAGACTGTAAGCTGGATTTGGCTGGCTGGCTGTAATTTGCTGAATTTTACCCTCCATGATCTGGTTCCTTTACACTTCTCTGACTTCACCTACAAGTGTCATGCTCCCCATAACTCCTTCTGCTCCAGACATACTGGCCTTCCTCTATATTGTAGACAAACCTGCTCCTTCCAGAGGGCCTCTGCATACATGTTTCCCTCTGCCTAGGATGCTCTTCTCTCAATCTCATAATTAGTTTCCATCCTTTATTCATTTCCATGCTCAGCTATCTCATTAGAGAAGACTTCTCTGATCACTCTTTGTAAAAAAAAAAAAAGTTACTCTATCATGATTTTCTGCTTTATTATTCCTCATGACATTATTAGTAGCTGACATTAATTCATGTTATTTTTGATATCCATGTACCTTCTCTTTCCCTAGAATATCAGCTTCATGACATTGATAGAGCAGAGGACATGGCATTTTTATTAGTGGCTGGTACATAGGAGACACACATTAAATATTCCCTAAATGAATGAATAAATAATTGGAAGATGTGGTTCTTTTGTCTCCATTTTGCAGATAGGAAAGAAAAAGTTGTGGACAACTTAAGAAACTTCCCATGGTTGGCTTATAAGCAGGGAGTTTGGATTTGAACTTGGGGCTAAGTACAAATTCTAGTAACTGTTCACTATTGAAGACCAACTATGGAATAATATTTTAAGAAAGATACATGGAAGATTATATGCATCCATTCATATGAGGAGATCCAGACCTCAAGATATGAACTTTCCTGGGATGGTGATGCTGTCCCTGCTATGAGTGATCTTATCTATCATCACAAGAAAAAGGAGAACATTTGATACAACTTCACAGGATAGGGGTTGGTCAAGAAAAAAACTGGTAAAAGTCCCTGATGCCATGCACAGAGGAAAAATGTTCCATTAGGTCATTAATTCAATCATTTCACCTGTAATTTCAAGATTAATTTCTAACACTGACATTTCTTTTTGTAGTTTCCAGAGGACACTGCCTCCCAGTGAGGTCAACCAGATATAACAACTGAGGAGGGGGTAACTCAACTTCCATCCAGCCACACATAAATGCTTCAAGACTTGTTAGATCGCTAAGCTGTATCATTTTATGATCTAGAAACTAAATTCCATTTGGGAATCCTAGGCTCTAAGAAACATTCCAGGGCTCTAGGAAGGTCCCTTGCTATATATAATATAACCCACCAAGCTTCAGGGGCTGTGTTTCTTGGAGGTCTTACAGGAAGGCTATGATGTCATTGTCTGGATGTGCATGCATGTCCTATAATTCTCTTTTCTCATCCTACTTCTGTTCCACTCTTTGGCCAAAGAAAGAAGTCCTTCTACAAGGTCACATAACATGAATGGAACTTGATGGCAGCCCTTTAGATTGCCCAGGTTTCCATGTCTTTCCGTACAAATGACAACTAATGATGAAATAATGAAAGATTCTATTCATGATTTCTACTACTAGAAAACAGATTTTTAGGTATTTACTTAGGGTGAGAGGAGTCTTTAAAAGGAAATCAAAATCATTATTGTATAAAATTTGATTCAATGAAATGAAAAGGTATATTTTGTTACTGAAAGAGGATATGAATATTTGTAAATGCTTATTCTCTAAAACTTCACTATAGCTTTACTGTAGTTTTAAATAAAATTCAAATAGGGTATTTTGGAATTCAACTGTGATTAAAACTAATCTGGAAATATAAACAGTAATAAATTTTTATTCTAAGAAGAACTGAGTTTTAAGAAGTGACATGAAGCAAAATTAATTCACTCTGGTATGGATTCAGCTGATAAACAGATCTGACCATATGAAAATGTAGCATTTGATAAACCAGATTTTCAGTACAACAATGGGAAGCTAGGATTATTAAGCACATGTCTCTGATGTGTGGATAGCAAATCAGAAAAGCATTCAGTAAGAGCTACAGGAAACATAAGATGATAAGAACATAGATTCTGCGTGGATAAGAAAATTAAATATTTCATTTTAAAATTGAATTCCAGAACAACCAGCCTGTAATAGAATAGTCTATATTCCGTACAGACCTAATACTTATCCTTGCTTTAAAATAACAAGTGCATTCACAGGAAATAAAAGAAATGATTGTGCCTAAATGACTGAACTTCAGAACAATGGAAACGCCAACATTTAATAGGCTACAGAAAGACTATCGCTATGACAAAGAGTTAATATCTCATTGAAATGTAGGAAGACACCAAGGCTCGAATAAACCAGAAGGCAAAGATATGAATGATTCATATCAGAATAAAATTAAAACATATGGAAAAAATTTAATCTCTTTCCATAATGAAAGGACTGACAATTAAAGGAACTTGGATATATCATTTCACATCTATGAAATTTGCACAAATGGAGGGAAAATGCTGTTGCAGTTGCAGTTTAGCTGATATGGTCCTGTGCAAGGTGGCACTGAGTACATCTCTTCTGTAAGGCAATATAGCAATATATAAAAAGAGCCATAAAGAAGTCTATAACCTCTGCTGGAGTCATTCTACTTCTGGGAATAACTCAAGAGAAGCAGGAATATATGCACACAGTTGCAATAAGAGCATTATAATGAGTGCAACAAAACAAAAACCTGAAAAGAACCTAAAATCCAAAAGAGAATACTGTCTAGTAAATTATGGGGCTTCTTTAGGATGTTCTATTCTGCAACCATTAAAGGCTGCAATTACAGAGGCTATGTGGAAATGGAAAAATGCTTATGACATGTCATTGAGAAAAGCAGAATACAAAATACCTTCAATTATTCCATGTGTATACACAAAGATGATAAGGAAACCTATAAAAATGAAATAGCTACTTGGTTGGTTGCAGAACTATTGGGCTTTATCCTTCTCTAAGTTTTTCTTTAACATTAGTACTGTATCATAATTTCAATAAAAAATGTACCATGGGGGGAGGGGGTGAACATACTGCATGGGGTTAAAAAAAATGGAGCTATAGAAGGATTTTTGTCTATTCATTAAATTTTCAGTTGCTCAAGTGTGCAGTTAATTTGCTAGGATCCTTAGTAAAATATTTGGCTCACCTCAGTGGCAGACCAAGATGCATTTTTCGCATGAGTGCTTTTAGAAACTGACTCCTAGAATCTAGTCTTACCTTGATATGACATGGAAACCCCAGAGAGTCAGCCTTTATTCAAGACACCTCCAGTCCCTCTTTTAGCTCCATGAGGTTCAGCTCCAGACTCCATAGGAAATAAAATCTCACCACAGGGATTCATACTTGTGTTTCAAACCCACTTGGAGTCTCTGATTGCTGTGGACTCCTCATTTTGGATCCCAATACTTGTGGCTCAGAACTTGGTTGTCCACCGTTCTATGTTTCTCAAGACTTCCTCACCCAGCCAGTGGATGCTTGTACCTATTACAGGCTGGAGGACCACCCCTTTCTGGCCAAACTTCCACGACCCGGCTCAAGCAACTTTTTTATGAGGGGTGGACAGATAAGGCTGTATAATAACTGTCTCACTCAGATACCAGAAGTACTGATGGACATGTCTCAAACAGGTCTTGGATTATAACTACCTGGTGACAAAGAAGATATTTCCTCCTCAATGAAAGTTAAAAAAAGGGACCTCATTGTAGTACAGTGGAACTCAGAAACCCTAATTTAAGGATAGGAGGGGCACAGGCACAGATAGGTTCATAATTAGAGGGCAGGGCCAGCAAATAAAATAACAGGATTTCAATAGGTCCATCACAGCCACCCTGACTCCCTGTAATTTGGTGTGAAACCCCAAAGAGTCCAATGCAAGACACTTAACTTACTTCAACACCACTCCCCTTTTTTTTTTTTTTTTTTTTTTTGGATCAGACATTCCACTCTTGAACTAGGCAGCTGCCAAAGCCTGCTTTTCCTGAGCTGGGCAGAGATGCCTCTGACTCCCTGAGGATCCCCATGGATAAAAACGCTGCAAAAGTAGGAAGTATTGTTGTTTTGACACCTTGATTTTCTACTGGTAACACTGGGGTAATATGAGCCTAAAATCAACAGTGGAAGGTGCCTGAGCCACTGGTTATAGAAACCTGCATGAAGGAACCCCCCAAAGACTTCCCCCGTCTTACAAAAGCCTTCAAGTGAACGTGGGGCACTCAAGCAAGGCAGCCTTCAGGCAGGGCTGTCACATTCCCTGCATATTTTGCAGGCCTTTTGGGATACTTTGAAAAACCAAAATCATAAGAGAATTTTACTGAAGTTCAGAGAAAAGGAGGAAGGGCTAGCATCTGACAGCCCCAGTGTCCCAAATTCAGTGGTCACGCAGTCTTACCTGGCAAGTCAGCTGTTGGTTTCCTCAAAAGGTAGGCCCAAATGTCAGTGGCTAAGAGGCCCAACAGGCCACCCCTCACCCTTCAAGAAATGGTGACAACATTTGATGGCAGAAGGACCTTCAGCAGTCCCTGACTGCAGGGAGCCCCACCTCCTACACCTACCATATCCCTCACATCACAGCCTGGAAGGAAAAATACTGTAAAAGCCATGCACAGAGAGCCTATTCTCCCATTTCTTTCAATTTTTAAGTATGCACACTGCTAATAAAAAGGGAAAACATAAACAAGACCAGACAACCTCCCCCACCCTGAATGCCAAACTTATCATTCCTGTGGGTTATAATTTATTAAATCTAGCCATCCCTCCCTCTTGGAAGTGCTAGAATGAGTTCTCTTGGATGAGAAGGCTGTGCAATCTCCTTTTTGTTCATGTCATTAATTTCACAGCTACACGGAAGTATTTCAGGACAACAAGGTGAAAGGCCAGAGACTAATTTAAGAAACTGAATTCTGGGTCATGAGCATCATTTGCGGCAAAAACCCACATGGCAATGAGGTAGTCTCTTCTAGGAAAATACCTACTTGTTTTTCATTTTGCAAAGAAAGGTCTGGCCCCTTGCATGAGTCAAATCTGAGAGGGTTCAGGTGAGCTGGGGACCAGAGAGTAGCTGTGATTGCGACACAGAGTTGATACTTTCTTATGGCACTTGAAGTCACGAGAAGGAAGAGCCCCTGGGCGCTGCACACTTAAATTATGATTGCAGGGCTGAAGACAACAGGGATCTCCTGCCTTTCAAGTTTTCAAAAATAAAGAGTTTTGGGCTTAGAGTAGCTCAGTGGTACAGTATTTGTTTAGCATTCATGAGACTTTGGGTTCAATCTTCTGCATGTATACACACACACACACACACACACACACACACACACACACTATAGTTTTTGACCCATGAAAATGTATGTAGACTTGTGCAGCCATTCTCCCATCCTCTGTCCCATTTTACTATATTTGTGGAACAAATTAAATGACTCTGAAGTCCCTATTAGACCCAGGATTTTGCAGATACTTTATGTGAAGGAGGTGGATGAGCACTTTCCACTGAGGGCCAACAGTGACTTGAGATGCCTCTAAATTGGGCCTGAGGTCATCTAGAATGCACCTGTGATTTCCCTTGGGCATAGGTACCACAGGAAAGTTAGACAAAGAAGCAGCTTTGGCACACATTTCTTATTATGATGCCTTTTAAAAATCAACAGGAGAGATTTGTCCTGGTGCTAATGACATTTAGACCGATGACAAGTATACTTTGGAAAAAAGTAAGTCAATTCTTTTCCTCTGAGTTTTTTTCCTCTCCCATAGCTAACAGATGGATTTCTAGAGTTGGACATTTCCAAGTGCATTCTTTACAGAAGAGGACTCCGTAAGCAAAATTTGTTTTTCGCTTTTCTGGTTTTTATATGAAGCACCCATTCTCCTTAGCATTCATCAGATCTCTGATGAACCAACAGCCACAGAGGGTCAAGACCAACGACTTGGCCTCATTACTTTTTACTAAATGTAATGTACATGAATATTTTTTACAAAGAGTCTAACATTTGAAAAGTCAGATCACTTTGATATGACAAAATAAACACTAACTCTACTCTTTGTAAAAAAAAAAAAATCACTGTTCATCCTGGGGATTTAAAGTTAAAGGAGAGTAAGTTTTTATCATATAATCCCTGCTAAGTCTTACTGGGTGCAAACATGTCTACCTGTGTGGGCTATAAAGTAGAAGGTGAAACTGAATATAGTCTATTTCCCTCTCTTCTGCATTCCTTAAACCTACAGATTTTTCCCCTCCCCCCTGATGTTCTGTATCACTGTCTCTCCATTTTCTTCATCTTTCTATCTCAATTGTCCTCGTCCCAACTATGATTATGTTGCATGTACATGGATTCATCCTGTTCTTTCTACATTTACATAGAAAGCCCAAGGCCAAGTTTATATTCCTAGGCAGAACAGCTTGATGTCCCCTTGAAGTGTATGCAATGGTCTGGGGTAGAGAAGCTGATGCTCAAGGGCTCTGTGTATATGTGGATCTGTGGGTGGAGAGGAAAACAGGTCTTCCCGATACTCTGTACCTGTCCCTGGACCAGGATCACTAGAGGAACTTTAAAAATGAAAGAAAAACAAGAAAAGTGCAAAACAGAATGCTGAGCCGCCTTCCCAAGACTGATTTGTTGGTCTGTGTTGGGACCCGGGCTCTCTGCAAATTCTGATGCACATCCAGGCTTGACAGCCTCCCCTCTGGGACTTTCACAGCTACACTGGACCCTGCACCTCAAGAATCAGTATGGTACTATGATCAGCAGGTACTACTCTGCTCTCAGAAGCATCTTCTGCACCCAAGATTAACTTTCCTTTTAATATTTCTCCAGAATTCCCACGGAAGCAAAGAACAAATATGATCACTTCCCCTTGGCCTTGACAACTGTAGGGCTGATATTCAACTCTCTCAATGCTGCTACCATACACCTGTGAAGATGGAAAGACATAAATCCCTCCCACAAAATCTATGTGCAGTGAGGACCCCCGACAACTCCAGCTTGACACAGAAAGAGGTACAGACCCACCTTGATCATCATCATCCACCCATCCTCACAATAACTGATGGTCACCTGGACCTTTCATGAGCTGCCTTGAAGGCAGTGGGGACCTCTGTCCTCACCTACCTGGACTCCACAGGACCTGGGAAGAGATGGAGTTAATGGAAAATACAGAGAAGTTTGGGGGACAAGGACTGGCACTGTGCCTACTCACTGCTTGGTCACATACCCCCCTGGAATGGGTCACCTCTGATCTTTTGTCCTTACTCTGATTTCTATGACTTGCAGGTCCCCTTCAGGGTGCACCTTGGTAACCTGCATTCTTATTTACACTGTCTCACTTTCCTTTCTGCAGGTCTAGCATCACTCAGAGTTGTGACCGTGTAGCATGGGTGCAGTCAGACATGGCTGCGTTCAAAAGCCCACCTTTCAGAGTCCTGGCTCAGGTCCAAGTGTTTGCCCACTGCTAGCTCTTTCAAATAAAAAAGGTAGTTTTTTTTGTTTTGTTTTTCTTCTAAAGCCTCCTCTGCCGATTGGTGAATGGAAGCTGGGACTTGAACAGAGAAAGCCTCACCTGATCTATTTTCTCCCCTTTGTGCAGGGAGCAAATTTATCACACTGACATTGGGAGGGTAACCTACTGGGCTGACAGCAAAACCTGTCTTCCCCTGAGCCACAGGACACCGTGGCAAGGGAAGAAAGCATATTAAAAGGAGTACCCACAGAGCACCTGTGAGAGCAAGAGGAGGGCTAACCCTGAAGTGCCGAGTATGGGTTACAACGTGGGGAAAACAATCCCTACAAAATTAATAAAACTCAAACTACTTGTGTTCACGTTGGTCTTCTCGAAGTGGATGGGGGAAAATAAGCCAGTCATTTTCCACAGGCCTTGTTGTGGGTATCACTGATGTCATTCGAGGACATGGTACAGAACACTGCAATCTCTCTGCTCTCCCCATGGGCAGGGATCTCTGGCAACAGGGGGTGCTCCTCAGAAGCACTTCTGAAGAAGCAAGTAAGTTATCTGAGGGAAGCAGTTTGTGATGGTCCTCAGGGATGAAAGCCTGAGGGGAGACAGACAGACAGACAGACAGGAGCCAGAGCAGGTTGTACCATCCCTAGAAAGCCAACACTGTCAATATCTACATACGCAGATATCATAGGATTCAAGGAAGACAATCTTCAAGACGCTAGAAAACTGCCATGGAACTAGAGATTGGAAAGGACACAGCGCGCTTTTAAAATGAATGAGCAGAGAAAGAGCAGCACAGTTCGATACAGCTGTGGACCACAGGAACACTGTTGCCTCAGAGAGCAAAACGGCCGAGTAAGCTTTCATATGTAAGCAAGGCAGGGGAAAAGGAGAGGCTAGAAGCACATTGGAGTCATCATTGTGAAGGTTAAATTCATGTTCTTCATAAAAATAAAGTCTTGTTCTGTCACGAGGGTGATATAAGTTGCCTCTCTTCTGGTGTCGCACTAGCATCTCCTCCAATCTCATGCCAGACTGGTCATGGCAGGAGCAATGAAATATACATCCCCAATGCCAGAATTTATTCTCTAATATTAGTCTCTGTGAAATGAAACCAGAGATACTGAAGAGTTGTCCAATTTCATGTCTTGTGGCTGAAAAATTCAGATAGACCTGGGTCACCCTTATTACTCAAAGACATCAGTGGTAATGTTACAAAAGGTTAATGATGCTCCCTTGGCTCAAACAGGGAGCGTCTGAGCATCCAGGAGAAAATGATGCCTGTATTTTGTAACATATTTTAAGAGAGATGTGATTCCAAGATGATAGTGAATTGATAGTGGTGGCACATGGCATGAAGTGGCCACTATCATGCACCTGTGAATTTCCAGTGTAAACTTACAGCAGGATAATTTGGTTCAAATTATGATAGTAGTGAATTTGTAAGTCACTAGAAGACTATAAAATAAGGTCATAAATTAGGCTATTCAGAATGCGGGGTAATGTATTCGGGTTTTGACATCAATTTCATTATCATAGTGATCCAGGTTCTCTTGGTGGTCACTTTTATTTTTTTAAGCCAGTCTGTAAAATTACAGATCTATCTGGGAGAGAATGCTGTGCAAGGCCTCCTGGGTTACAAACTGGATGGTCTAAAGCCAGCTGGAAGGAGCTTTAGGAGCTCTGGGAACAGTAGGGGTGGCCTACTATCTGACTCAGCATCCTCCTTCTTGGGATCCCACTGGAATTTGTCACAAAAAAATTGGATTTGGCCAGTGATACTTTCCTAGATCAAGTTTGTGCATACAAAACAGATCTTATAGCTATGGGTCTTTTGCTTTGAAGGGATACACACATGTATACATGTTAAAAACAGGATCCTCTCTAAAGGTAGACGTACCTCTGTTTTGTGATAGAACTTGAGGATAAACTAAAATAGTCCCTACTGAATGAAACATAGGGTCGTGTGAAATATGGAGCTCTCTTGATTATTTTGGCATGTTTTATAAGATACAGCAATTCGAGCATTCTTCAGAAGAAGGGATTGAAGAAATTGACTTAAAAATAGTTCAGTGTAACAAATCTAAATAATAGAAGCTTTTTTCTTCTGTTAGGATTACATTTTAGTGGCGGAATACAGTAAGTAAAATAAAAAGGGTAGATATACATAGGTTCCTCTTTTACACAAGGATGCATTGGAAATACTTGCCTATCCAAATGTTGAGTGATATAAACCATGCATTTGAAAGAAAAAAAAACAATACCAAAGGAGGTAAAGACCATTAGAATTAAGTTAATATATTTAGAAAAATGTACATGTCAACGAGTCCATAATTATGGATCGACAGACAAATGGGAGAAAGGGACTGACAGAACTCAAGAATGCTCTCAATTCCTGTAAACACAAAAATTTAGATGACACACAAAACTAGTTGGAATTGTATCTGTTTGGATCAGAGATTTAACACCATGAATTCCCCTTTGCCCTGGGAACAGGTCAATCTAATAAAGAATTGCAATTGAAATGAGCAGAGTTAGAGGTGAGGTAACCACAATCTAGGTGGCTTCGTGTGGGGGAGAGAGAGAGCAAGGAGTTCAGAAGGGATCTGTGCCACAGGAAAAGACTGAGGCAATAAGAGGGGGGATTGGAGCTTATAATGGGTTAACATCTCGAGGGAGTCTGGGAATTCTGTTTCTTGCGCTGACTTGGACTGAAATGAGCTAATAAATCATGAGTCGTATCCCTGTTGCTTCACCTACCCTATGCATTCGAGAGGTCGCCTGGAAGGAACAATGAACTGGGAGACAGCAGTTGCTCATTCTCCCAGCAACCAGGGTCAACTGTCTAAGGTCAAAGAAATGTGGCTTCTGCTGCTTAGACTGCTCCCAGGCCCTTAGCATCTGTTCAGGGAGTTAGGTCTTCCTGGGTAGGATGCTGAGATGAACATAAAGTCAAGACCCCCATAAAATTGACAACCCTGAGCAGAGCAAGAGGTTCTGAAATGCTATCTCATTAAAAGTTCAACTCCCCTCTTTTTCTAATGTTGGAAATCCATAGGTTTTAACTCGTGTAGAAACATGTTCTAACCCATTTTAAGGCAGAGGGGTTATAAATTTGAGATATATGCTGCTTCAGATTGTTATTTCCAACATGTGTGTTAATTCTAAAATTGTAACAGGGTTTTCAAATAGTCTCTTTACCAAAATGGCATGGGAAATTCCCCAGAGAAGATAGAAGGTTAAGTTGCCAGGGTACTGAAGTATGCGGACACAATACTACAGAGCACTGGGGGGAAAATGTCTCTTTCTCCTCTGTGGCTGTGTTCTCAATCGAAAATGTAGAGTATGATGTTCAGTTTCAGAGGTTTGGCACCACAGCTCTCTCTGCATGATTGACTGAAGATGCCTCAGTAATTACAAGTTGGTCACCTACACCCTTTGAAAATGTGGAGGCTTTTGCACCCTAGCATTTATTTCTGAAAATTTCCAAAACCAAATCATAATTTTAGAAAATAAACAACTGTAAAAGATACAAAAAAGTAATGCATTCAGCTTACCATTCTACTATCTCATCAAAGACTTGAAAACAAAAAAGTTTTTTAAAAAGTTTCACTACAAATTTCCACCCCAGCCCAGAGGAGCCAGACTCAGGGGAGTCGCCCAAGATGAAGCATCCTCTAAAGTACATTCCCCAAAGGTTGCTCTGTGGAGGAAAACTCTGTGTTGATAGCCTCACTTACATAGGAACAGCTCTCACATCCTTCTTTGGGACAACATTCTAGCTCTTCGGCCTACCTCACTTCACCTTCTCAAAGCAGATGAGCAGCACCAT
Source organism: Urocitellus parryii (assembly GCF_045843805.1). Taxonomy (NCBI): domain Eukaryota; kingdom Metazoa; phylum Chordata; class Mammalia; order Rodentia; family Sciuridae; genus Urocitellus; species Urocitellus parryii. The sequence goes on from NC_135536.1 coordinate 81,836,343, forward strand.
ATGGCATGAGGGCCGCCTGACCCCCAGCTGCACGTCATCAATGGAATGGAAGCAGGTGACTACTGTAAGCATGCTATTGTCATTGCATGTTTCTCTCCATAATAAGAAAAGAAGGGGCATCACGAGAGCCCCTACAACTTAGAGCACCTCTCCCCTTCCATCACAGAGATAAGATCCATTGTTATTCACAAAATAACTACAACCAACAAGGGCATCGACTCTCTGGCTTTTACAAAGGGAAAAAAAAATTAAAGCAACAACTTGTAAGTCAAAGCATAAATCTAATACTTGGGCAAAACCATTTAGCACATGGAACTCATGTGCTCTATACAATAGGTTTATAAGTTTCACAAGTTTAAGAACAGTAAAATTTCAATTACCGGAGAAAAGCTAATAATTAGCATAGTAAGGGCATCCAAAAAAGAAAATGGTCACTGACATTATTGCCATAATATCTGAAATGAAAATAACTTTATAACCATAAAACTGTTTAAGTACTAAAAAGGGCACAGTCTATCATCATAGAAATCCTTTTTTTTTTAAAGCAAATCTTTCGGTTTATAAAGTTAACTTAATAAATTGATTTTCCTGGTGTTTGGAGAGCCTTTCATCAGAGTTAGTGGCTATTAAATATCTGTCCCAGATCCAGTGTGTAAGCCAAGAGCCCACATTTTACAGATGGGGACAACAAGGTCCAGAGAGTAGCTACAGGAAGGCCAGAATGGCCAACCCCACCTAGTGGAGCACTTTCCTTCCTCACACCAGAGCAACACTTTAGGGCCATCAACAAAGCAAAGCACCTTCTATGTCTCTACTCTCAGCAGGAGCCCCAGCTCAGCCACAGGAAACACCAGGTAAAAACAAAAGCATTTTGTCTCCAGTTTTCCCCCTCCTTTGCAGGTGACCATTCCAGCCCTCTGCTGAGCAGGGGTCATTTTGACCCCATGGGTCTCCTCAATCTTCCTGCCTTTATTCGTGCTTTCTTTTCATTGGTTCAACTTCATCCTCTGAGATCCTTGCATTTTAAGACCAAACAGTGGGAATCAGGGATTCTCTGATGCCAGTTTTTCTTTACTGAAATATCAAAATTGGTGCTTTTATTAATCTTTCACAAAATGGAAATAAGTTGTAGTTTTTTCTAGTTCATTTACCTCTCTCTACCAATACATAATTTAAACTCTGGTAGCTATTAAAAGTGAATTATATGATCAAAGAAAATATCTAATAAATAAACTGAAGGACTTCAATTCTCTCAGGAGTTCTTGAATTCCAAAATTCCAAATGTGCATTATTTTTTGGGTCAGGGGAGGGTACCAGGGATTGAACCCAGGGACACTTAATCACTGAGCTACATTCTCGCTCTTTTTTTATTCTGAGACAGGATCTCACTAAGTTGCTTAGGGTTTTGCTAAGTTGCTAAAGCTGGCTTTGAACTTGTGATCCTCCTGCCTGAGCCTCCTCAGCTAGGCTTACAGACATGCACCACCACTCCTGACCCAAGTGTGTATTACTTTTAAAAAGGCAAGCAAGTGTGTTAAAACAAAAGGTTTCCCTTAAATGCAGATATCTTACAATTTAGGATTGAAACATACTCCTAAAATTGCAGCTGAAGTACATTTTCACAGCCCATCTTTGCCCCTGCCCTCCGATTAGTCATTTCTCTAAAAAATTTCAGGGAAATCTCTCATTAAAACAACCCCTTGAAAAATATAGGTATATCTACATTGTATGTCCCAGAGAAAGCTTAGACATCCAGATCCCTCCATGCCCCTCTAAGAAACTTTAATGAAGATGTTTAAATTTTTTGCAATTAAAATACAAAAACCAAACACCTTCAGTCCAACCTGGGGAAAAAGCTCAAGCTTTCTAAGATGATTGAAGTCACTATGACACAACTATTCTAACAGAGCATTTCGACATCACAGCAAGAATGTAAAGAACTCCAGAGTGTGTGTAACATTAGCAAAGCTAAATCTTATCACACTTGCAAAACCACATCAGGGCTACACAGGCACACTGCTCTTCAGCATGAGGTGCCAACTTCTGAACAAGCCAGCTTCACCAAAGAAAAGACAACTGTACTAAGGCTGCAGCATGATATGCAGGAAATGGAAGATTCAAGAGCGTCTGGAACTTTAAAATTTCATTCTGTGGGCTCTTCTGTTTGAAAATGCTTCTAGGAGGACATGAAGAAATGTAAAAAGCTAGTTAACCTTCATGGTTGCTCTGAATTGTGGACAGGAACATTCGATTATTCTGGTGGTTCACTTTGGGGGTATTGTACGAAAAGTAAAAAAAAAATAATATCCAACTAGCTTTTTCCATTTTTATTATGAATTCCAGCCTTATGAAGAGCAGGGCTGGAGATGCATAATAGTACTGGTCTGGTTTTGAAGCATTGAAAAGCTTGGAGCAAGGCAAAGCTGCACACTTCTGTCCTCTTATCAAGTGGAAACCTATGGCCACAGTCCATCTAGACCACACCAGAAGTAAAAGACTTTGAAAAGAGGAAAAGATTTTGTCTTAAAGGAAAATAGAATGAGTCCACAGATAAACCATTCTCCTAATTGAACAGTGGTAAAATAAGCTGGTTGGCCAAGATTTCTAAGTGTGCAGCCACCTCTAATTCCACAAGATCCAATGTGGGGAGCAGTAGTCTCTTTTCAAAAATTGCAGAGGCACAAAGAATGGAAATGCCCTGAGCACTCACAAGTGAAAGGCATGGTTCAGTACAAAAACAGCCGAAGTCAGTGTTCCATGCAAAAATACAGGTATATTAAATGAGTGTATGACATACCCATTCCGAGAGGTCACCGAGCTAGCGAAATCAAAAACAAAACAGTAAGTGGACATTTTAGTGTGCACAGGTTTTGCCGAAAGCTTTCAACTTATCTGAGGTACCTATGGATGTTTACTATAGAAAAAGAACACACAATGAGTCAAGGGGGTAGATTTCCTACCAGGTGAATATTTCACTTTGCTAGATGTTAGCAGTGGCAGTAGAGGTAGAAGTTGGTCTTTACTTCTTTTTTCTTAGTACAGTGCTGAGGTCATCAAGAGACTATAAGCAAGCAATGTGTTTTAGCCTCAGTTTGACTACAGCACTTTTGCAGAATTACATTTATATTAGAACATTGAGCAAAATAACAATTTAGAACATCTTTATCTTAGAAATGCTCTAATTTATCAGGTTTTTTTTTAAATATCAAAAAAGGTGTTTTCTTACCATGAAGATAGATCTTCAAGATGGCATATTTTAACTAAAAATCGTGTCATCAAAAGGCTAGTCCAAAAATGAAATATGAGTTATTTGCACATGTATTCATAAATATCAGCTTATCAAGGAAATATTAAAATCCATTATATCAGCCTAAAATTCTAAAATCATAGCAAAACAAGATATAAAACAGTAAGGAGTAGAAAGGAAAGGGCGGAGAGAAAAGACATTTAATTACAATTTGCTCTGTGAGGGGAAAAACATTGAAACCTTAGTTTTGGGGAGGAACTTCACTTATAATATTTAATTTCTCCAAAATAATGGCTGGATCTTTTAGAAAATAAATGCTACCAAGACTACAGAATACCTTTACTTGCATAAGAAAAAAGGAATCAGGCCTCATAAAAATTAGAATTATATAACCAACACCTTATGCCGTAGGGCTGCTGTCCCAGATGACTATGGAATATTCTTTTTTGTCCACGACAAAACAGAAAATAACAAACACATTGACTCATTCTACCTAAATATATGGGAGCTGAGGTCTCAAGCAATGGCTAAAACAAACAAGTCAACATTTTCATAGCCATTCAGTGATGGAGTACAGCCTGTGGGCACCGGAGGAAGTGAGGTAATGACACATTCCCATTCTAACTTGGTGTATTACACCCACCACAGCCCAGGAGAGACAACTTGTGCACTTAAGTGAAGTCCTTCTTTAGAGATGGTGAAACCAAAGCCCAGAGTCTGTACGAGATGTGCCTGGGGTTATATTTCCAGTTGGTGGCAATGTTAGGACCAAACCTAAACCTGTTTCCCAGATTTGTCCCCCAAACAGGCTACCTCCCATGAGTAAATCTGTAAGGTGAATGCCAACAGAGCAGGTTTTAAAGAGCAGGTTTTGATGAACTTTTACTCATAAGAGTATTCTTCCCAAGAGATTTGTTTGTAGTTGGTGTGGACTACAAGCCATAGATTAAGAAACAACAACAACAACAAAAACCCAGTTGCATTCAATGTCAGAATGTTATTTTTATCCTGCCAGAAAGAAAGAGACAAGGATTCTCTTGCCTTCCCTTTTCCAGGGGCATTTGTGCAAAATCTCTAAGTTTGGGCAGAGCTCAGTCTTCAAGCAAGGGGACTTCTAATTCCCCTCATCAACACCTGTTTTGCTGTTCATCGCTGAGCATCATCAGGATAGAAACACCTTTGGCAGATTCTTTTTTTAAATGATGTTCTCTCCTGTTGCTCAACTTTCTGTGACTTCACAAGATGGATAAATGTCCTGAACTTGGCAGCAAGGTAAGACATTAGTGTATCTCATGACATGTATCTTAAGGAACTTTATGAAAATATGAATGTTTATGCTTCACTGGCCATTTTGAGTTCACATGATAGCAGGCGTTAACCCCCGCCTCTTGACAGGCACTAGTATGTCATCCTCAGGAAGCAGGAACACGTGACAAATGTGCCACATCATACCTGAGCATTTCTCTAGCAGCTGCACTGTGAGTAGCATTTCTCACTCCAAAGACAAGGACGAATGAAAGGAGCCTGAAACTTACTTTAGAGATAATGGCTATTATACAAGTAATACGGGGAAATAAAGAAGAATCTCTCAGTGAGGACATTTATGATAAAGGTTCTTGTAGAAATAATATCTTTCCAGGTCACATTTTTCAATCAAGGTTAGAAGACTGACTGTATATTAGCATGCCAGATATCTTAGCTTCTACAGTCAGGCATGGATATGGATAAAACATAACATTCACATTGTACCCACAGCACTAGTTCATTTTATATATATATATTACACACACACACACACACTCTCTCTCTCTCTCTCTCTCTCTCTCTCACATCAGTTTTAAAAGTCTTCATTAATGAAGTCAACTTTTAGAAACAGAATGCTCATCAGAAGGATGTAATTGGTAATAGTGTTAATTATTTCTGGAAGCATTATGCTAGCTCATATCAAAATCCATTGAGACTTATGTAGCCCTCCACTTAATATGCTCCTGGTCATGCAGGTTGGGACCCTCCTTCCTTATAGGCAGTTTGAATATTACTGAAGAATCTGTGACAGGATGAAGTAGACCAGAGAGAAATAGAAGAGCCCATCCCCACAGGCAGCTGTGAGCAATGATATCATTTAATTCTCACCCAATCATGAGATAGGTTGCATTTGGACCATGTGGGAGGCAAGGGAAGGGAAGAGAAATAACTTGTACCAGAGGTCACCTGGTCTTGCATAGGCTAGACTGAAAATATCTGCCTGACTCTAAGGAGATCTTCTCCCCCCACCCCCAAATGAATGCTGCTTATTCTAACTTAAGTTATTTCTACAAGAACAGCAAATGAGGGTTTAGAGGGAAATGGTGACATCGCCCGCTAATGGATCCATGTCATGCTAAAAGGTAATGGACATTCCCATACACAGACTATGGATCCAGTCAACTGAAAAGTGACAATACTTTAATATTCATATGCAGGGATTTTCCTTGTAACCACCAGCCATGAAATTGGCCACAGTGCCAAGTATCTACCCCCTGGTAATTTTCCCCAGAAGAAAATGAGACAGGATTAGACCAGAGGCAAAGTGACCCAAAGATGAGCTTAGCTAGGCAGGCTCTGAGAAGCACCAAATCCTCTTTGTCCCTGGGTCCTCCTCCTCATTTATACTCCTTTCAACATAAAGCCAGCTCCCATGTGTTCCTGGCTGGAGTTAAGGACATTTCAATAATAAAACAAAAAAATTAAAAAGAACCTCTCTGGTGTTAAATTTAGTTAAGCGCCTTTGTTTTCTTTGTTAGCAAGGGAAATTGCTGCAGAATCATAAATCCTTGCAGACTTCTATGAATGAATAAACAACTGAAGTCATTTAAAAAAAAACACTCAGTTGCTACACAGCAGTGAATAGACGCACCACACAAGGGCTTATTTATGACCAGAAGTAAAAAATATTGCACCACTCAAAGTATCCCGTTTGGTGGCAGTCATCATCATTAGTGGAAGTAATACTTATTTAAAAGCAGTAAATGGCTATTTTAAAACAGAATGGAATGGCATGCAAAGGAGGCATCATCCCGCTCACACAACCCCCAGGCTTTCCAGACAATCATTATGATCTGTCGTGTTAACTCGCTTCTCTCTCCATCTTCCCATTTTTCCCCCCCCTGCTGAATATTATCTTCTAAAACCAAGTTAAGTACTAATAGTAAATGTGCACAGTAGTCACTTCAGAGAGCAAACCAATCAGATGCAAGAGATTATATGGCAAAGTACTAAAAACAGTACTTCTAAAAACAGTACTTAAGAGGATTCTAAGAGGTTCTAGTACCTGAAGCTTCTGTCTGGGTAACTATTTTGTGGAGCTGCCAATGGGTTGTAAAATCATCTCAGTGAATAATGATAATAAATGTGTCAGAACAGGAAATAACTATCAGATTTTTCCTATCTTTGGTAAAATAGCACCAAAAAGGCAATAACATGGGTAATTTCAGAGTCTGACACACTATGGTGACTGTTATCCAATGGATATTTAATAAAAATTTTATTGATCATTTATTTTGGATATGAATTTTCAGTAAGATTTAGTGAATTGCTCTCTAAACATTGTAAATTATCTAAGTCCTTGAAATATACAGCTATATTGAAAAATCTTCCACTATAACATGGATGGAGATTAAGGTAGGTCTTATTCATATGTTTTTAAAGCTAAGGATTCAAATTTCATTAAGTTGCTCTTCCCTCTATATGGGAAATGAGTTATTGCTTACTTCTCTTTAAGAGAAGCCCAGTTAAGACTATTTTTTTAAAATTCTTGGTAACAAAGGAGAACAATGAACTTCTGAATTTGCTTTCTCATCTGTAGGACTCTCTGAACCACTCAAGCTAAACATTAGAGAAAAAGGAGTCCTTCGAAATGCACTTTTTGAACCAAACAGGATAAGATAATACCCAAGGGATAATTCTCCAGTTAGTACAGCATCTAGATCTTTCACAATTTCTAGGTTAAGGAAGTAAGGACGTAGGGTGATAATCATCACTTGATAACATCAATCAGATCTTCCTTCTCAAAGATTCCTGTACGTGATGAGTCTTGGAAAAAGTGTAATAAAAATATACTGTTTCACTAAACTGCAAGTATTTGAGGGTGTGTAAAAACTGTGAAGAGCTGAGGTCAGTGCCAGGAAGGGGGAAATGGACCCAGATTAAGGTCAATGTTAAACGAACAAAAATCTCACTGTATTAATGCTCCAAGGGAAAGAGAAAAGCTATTTTCTGGAGACTAACTGAAGCACATTGTTTTAAATCAAAAGAGTGAAGAACCACAAACCCTTGGTGTTTAGGATCCTAGAGATCTAATTAAACATTTTAATTTTATAGGTGAGAACATTGTGGTCCAGTGAGATTAGAAGACTTGCCTAAGATCTCATTAAGAGCTGGAAAATGACCAAATTATAAAAATTGCTTTAATGGATTCTGTGGTCACTGTCTCTTCTACCACAAAGGAGACATTTCTGTATTATGTATGAGCTCATGCAAGGAAAGTAATGATAAACTGTGTTACTTGGTAACTGCAAATGGTTCCTACCCACAGGCAGGGTCCTCTCCAGAATAAGAAAATAAGATCTGCAATTACAGAACAGTGGTAAGAACTGGCAGAGGATGTACTTAGTGTTGCCCACACAACAGACCTGCGGGGTCACTGGAGGTTTCTCAGCTGATCTAATACCTAAACTGGTTCCTTGAAGGATCCAGAGGGATTATATAAGAGGAAAGAGAGGAGGAGGAAAGCTCTTCCACATGAAGGAAATAGCTGATGGGCAGGATCAGAGGTGAAAAAAGAACTGCATGCTTGAGGCAGTGAAAGGAATTCCACTGGGTGAGACAAGTGCTTGGTAGGCTGTGGTGAGAAATGGAGCAGACAGGTGCACAGGGTCCACCAAATCATAAGGGGCATTAAGTTGTGTTAAGGAATTTAGAATTTACCTGAAGGTAATGGGCAAAGGATTTTTAACACAGAAGTGTAATAATTGAATTTGCATTTTAGAAAGAAGATTATGATTACTGAGTGAAAGCCTGAGGAGGGGGTAAGTACAGAAGGAATCAAAGCAGTTAATGGATTGCTGCAATATTTCAGTAGATAGATGAGGGAGTGTGGGAGAGTACAGAGGGTGGAGAAAACTAGTTGGAAGAAGGAGATTTGAAATACGGAGGCTGTAGAATTAAAGTATTTGATGATGAATAGACAAATAAATGTGGGTCATTAGGGAATAGAAGAATCAAAATTTATTCTGAAATATCTGGCCGAAGAAATGGTAGATATGGAGCACCGTCTCTCAGTTAAACACTTAAAGACCATTTTACTCACTACCAAGAAGCAGTGAGACTATTGAGTCCTGGGCACATGTCAAAGACCGAATTCTATAGAAAATGCTCTCCAAACTTCATGTAGCCTAGTTGTTTGTGCTCTATCAGAACAGTCATAAATCCCCAGTCGGATTTTCCCATTAACAAACCCTTCTTCACAGTCACCCTCAATCTCAAAGTCTCCCTCAGCCTCTCTTGGTGGGTTCTGGGGAAGGAGAGGGAGTAGGTTCAGAGTCTTGTGCCCTGCTTAGGCACAAAGATTTACTATCTTCATATGGATCATCTCAAAGTTTCCTAAGGTTTTCTAGCTCCACGCTGGAGGAATGAAATTTGTAACCTGCTTTTCAACTGTGGTAAGTCCCAATCCCAATTGAGGGCATAATTCAGGTACTCACCCCTTCACCGCCATTTTCACCTGTGTTGGCAAGCATTTCCTGAAGGGCTCTGACAGAGAGGGACTGTTCCAGCACAAAATTGCAGACACAGAGATCTGGAGGAATATACTGTGGAAATAAAACCAGAGTGAAGATAGTTATTTGTATCAGTCAGGATTCAGTCATACAATCACATCTCAGAAGCAAGAGCCTATGAAGCAAAATGACAATTGGATAGATAGAAAAAGATGGCTTTTCAAATCTATCCTTAGAAAGAAGAGTGAGGCAGAAAGCATCACAACACCAGACCTTAAACTATACTACAGAGCCATAGTAACAAAAACAGCATGGTATTGGCACCAAAACAGACATGCAGACTAATGGTACAGAATAGAAGATAGAGACAAACCTACACAAATACAGTTATCGCATACTAGACACAGGCACATAAATATTCACTGGAGAAAAGATAGGCACAAATGGCGCTGGGAAAATTAGAAACCAATGTGTAGCAAAATAAAATTAAACCCATCTCTCTTATCCTGCACAAAACACAACTCAAAGTGAATAAGAAACTTAGGAATTAGAACACAGACCCTGCACCTAATAGAAGAAAAAGTGGGCCCAAATCTTCACCATATTGGCTTAGGATCTGACTTCCTTAACAGGACTCCTAAAGCGCAAGAAGTAAAATTAAAAAAAAAAATCAATAAATGGGATGGATTCAAACTAAAAAGCATCTTCTCAGCAAAGGAACCAATCAATAACATGAAGAGAGAGCTTATAGAATGGGAGAAAAATCTTTGCCACCTGCACCTCAGATAGAACACTAGTCTCTGGGATATATAAAGAACTCAAAAAACTTAACACCCCCCCCCCAAAAAAAAAAAACCAAAAAAACAAAAAAACGAACGCAATCAATAAGTGGGCTAAGAAACTAAACAGACTCTTCTCAGAAGAGGATATACAATCAATTGACAAATATATTAAAACATATTCAATCTTTCTAGCACTTAGAGAAATGCAAATCAAAACTACTCTAAGATTTCATCTCCAGTCAAAATGACAATTATCAATAATACAAGCAATAATAAGTGTTGGTGAGGATGTGGGTAAAATGGTACACTCATATATTGTTGGTGGGACTGCAAATTGGTACAACCATTCTGAAAAGAAGCTTGGAGATTCCTCAGAAAACTTTGAATGGAACCACCATTTGACACAGCTACCCCATTCCTTGGTTTATATCCAGAGGACTTAAAATCAGCAGCCATATCAATGTTTATAACAGCTCAATTCACAATAGCTAAACTATGAAACCAACTTAGATGCCCTTGAATAGATGAATGGATTAAAAAAATATAGTATATATACACAATGGAATACTACTTAGCCTTAAAGAATAAAATTATGACATTTATAGGTAAATGGATGGAGCTGGAGAGAGAATATCATGCTAAGCGAAATAAGCCAACCCCCCAAAACCAAAGACCAAATGTTTTCTGATATGCAGATGCCAATTCACATAAGGGATAGGTAGGAAAGAATAGAGGTACTCTGGATTAGGCAGAGGGGAGTGAAGGGAGGGGAGTGGGTAAGGGGGTAGGAAGGATAGTAGATTGAATTTGGCATCAATACCCTATGTGCATATATGATTACACAACCAGTGTGATTCTACATCATGTATAACCAGAAGAATGAGAAGTTTTACTCCATATATGTATAATGTGTCAGTTTTTTTATGGCTTTTTTCTGTCATGTATAACTAATTAGAATAAAAAAAATTTGGAAAAAATAGATGGCTTCCTTTTATTCAAGTTTTAAGCTGGATTCCTCAGGCTGAGAAAAAGAAAAGCCCCAATCTCAAGGGAACGGTGACCAATAGGTCAGGATCAGTTTGAGCTAAGGCTGGTGGTGTGTTTGGGAGAACCCCCAATGTCCCTGCAGAGGGGCCATGAGGCCAGGGTCCTTCACACCCATGTCTAAGTGGGACCAAAAGAAGAAGGTCCCTGGAATCTCATCCATTTACAAGAGGGCAGTGGACAGATCAGAATGTGGCTCTAGATCACAGTTGTCAAAACAGGGAATCCATCTATTTGTTGAGAAACCCTGGATGCCACAGCATTAAAAGTGGCAGTAGAGGGGGTTAAAAGCTGTATAAGTAGAGCTCTGAACAATAAATATCCAGATAAGAACTGGTGACTCTACGGCAACCACTCTGATGTCCTAGAATCAGCTGACGGTGGTCAGTTACTGGCATGATAACTGTGCCTATTCTGGAACCTTTCTCAACAATGGTTAAAGACCTTCTCTGAACACTAATAATAGTTAACTCTGAGTGAGCACTTCCCAACAGGCACTGTTGTAAGTGCTCTGCAAAAATTAACTCATTTCATCCTTAAACCCACCCAGCAAGATAAGGACTCTTAATATTCCAGTTTATAGAAAAGGAAACTAAGGCACAGAGAATTGATGTCCAGGTATTTTATTTGTCCAAGCCAGAATGACATTGGGCAGCCTATCTCCAAAGTTCATGCACTTAACATTGTTCCTGCTAATAAAAATATTACAATTTTTTTTCATGACTAGAACACTGTATATCAGCAAATATTTAAGCATTATACTTAAGTGCAGTGCCTGATAATGAGAGAGATACAAAGAGACATAAAACAAAATCATTGTTCCTTGGGAGCTTACAGTTCACAATACACCGCCTTTCCTGAGAACACAACACTCGATTGTCTGGCATACCAATCCATTGGCAGAATGTTGGCACCAGGAGAATAGAAGGAATAAGGAATGTGGGCCAGAAATCACTGACAGCTATTCCTAACACTTCAAGACAGGTAGAGCTGTTTCCATGGAGCTCCTATTTAAAAAGCTAAAGCTAGCCTGCTACTAAGACTCAGATAACCTTTCTGACTAGGATTTTCATTTTAAAAGTAAAGATAATGAAATTTGCCATCTTTAAGTTCCCTTTAATTTCCAAGTGTTTGTACATTCTTCATACCTTCCCTTGTCCTTAAAAATAATGTGGTGTACCCCTGCTGGACCTGCCTTCAATACTCCTTTATTAAAGTTTTAAGACCCCTTTATTAAAGTTTGAAGCCAAGGACAGTAATCCTATTGCAAAGGCTATTGGCAACTTACATTTCTACTATGGATTTGAGTGAGTACTTTTTTACTTAAGTACTTTTTTTTTTTAAACTCATGGTCTCTTTTTGATTAGGAACTATAAAAATAAGTCTCCCTAGAATTTTGACATTAAGGAAATTCCTCTGATTTCCTTTATTCAAATAGTTCAACCATATAACACAAGGAGGAGCACAGTCTTTATTTTGCATGTATTCTGCTTTGTTTGCAAAGTCTGTTCTTGTAGCAGGTAATTAACTCATTTGTATGGGACTTGGGTGAGCAGCAGCTGGTAATACAGGGCAAGCCTCCCACCCAGGAAGTGTTTTTGCACACATACAGCATCATTATGAAGTAGTATACAATTATATGATGGAGGATTTCCCTAAACCTTATGCTGCAAATAAGCATTACCCAACCTAAGTCTCCCCAAATGTAAGGCCATCTCAAGAGATTTCACACAGATTTTTCTACTACTCTTAGCCTGCCTGGATTTTATGTTCCCAGAATAGGAAGCATAAAAACCAGGGTCTGATCCTTTCTTCCTCCTTCACTTTATTATAGCATGTGATTTGGAGATTCTTCTATTAGGAATAACTTCAGTTAGGATTGGTACTTTAAAGGTGCTTTTGGTTTAATCAATGGAATGGTCTTAACAAGACACATTTAACATTTGTGTCTAAACAATAGACAAATTCAGTTCATTCTCCTTAAGACAGAAATCTTCAGGGCTCCAAGCATTAAATTTCCCTTCTCTGAGACTGCATGGCTATCAGTAGTCTTTCTTCCCTGTGTCTAGTTGCTTGGACCAGGGACAGGTGCTCTCTTTTCTGCCATCTTCCATTCTGATAGAGAACCACTGACAGATAACACAGACACTGGGCAGGCTATAATTGTATCTGCCCTTTCCCTCCAGGTATTCAAAGTCTCAAGGTAGTCATGACTTTACTCTTAAACAGAATGGGTACATTGAAACATGGGGATAGTGTGCATGGGAGCACCATTTTCCAGTTTCCTAACAGTTTAGTTTCTATACCTCTAGCACCTGGCCCCTGCCTGGACTCTCTCTTCTTGGGATTATGGTCATGCCACTCGAACAGCACACAGAACAATGTGTGGGCAGTGACAAGGAAGGGAACAGGGCAATAGGAATACCTGGAGAAAAACAATATCCAACTAGCAACTTGTGAAATGAATGGAGTCTACAGCCACTGGGCCTACCATGCCAGCTGTCATCCTTAATTAAACTCCAAAGTGGCCTGAGCTTCCACCTCCACACTCCTAAAGAATGAGCAAAGGCCACTGGATCATCAAAGCCCATTTGCTTGTATCTGGGAGAGTACCCCAGGAGGCAGCTCACCGTCTCTGTGCTCTGGAGCCAGTGCCTCAGTCACTCTGCCTGCTGGGTGGGGACTTGTGTTTAATGATTCTCAGCAGGAAGAAAAGGGCTCTGTTGACATCTGCTGTGAAACAGCTCCTCATCACTCTCCCCAGCTCTGTCCTCACCCTGGACAAGCATTTCATTTCCAAGTGTCCTACAGGAGACCTTGAGATGCCAGGGCTCTGGGTAAGCCAGGAACCCAGTGTTCATTAACCCCACTACGTAGAAAATAGTAGGGGAAGGTTTATGTGTTATGCTGTGCTCCATAGCCTACATGACAGCATATTTTTCTAAGATGTACTGAACCCAAGATCATGGGAACCCAGTGCCCCATTCCTGGTTATTTGACATTCCTTTATTTAGCATCCACATTGAGCACTCAGCACGGTGCTAGCCTTCAGGGAAACAAAGTGCAGAGTTGGTTACAAAGGAGGAGAACTGTCACCTCTGTTATACTGTAAACCATAGTTTGGTGCATCAAAAACGATGCAAACTAAAACAAACTGTCCATTCCATGAGTTTGTGGGTTCTTTGGAAAAGAGGTGCTGTGTTCTGCTTTTTGTGTCCCTGGTACATAAAACAGTAAAAGTTCCAACCCACACCTTCTTGAACAGTCTCTCTGTATCCTCTAAGACCATCCAGGTATGTGGCTGATGGTGACTATAGCTATAGACAAATTATACTGGGTCTCCTTGTTATTCAAGATGTTTTCTTCTTCCATTGTCATGAGTCTCTTACTTTGGTTAAATTATCTGACTCACATACAGCCATGTCCCAGTGATCCCCCTGTATGTTAGTAAGCTTTTTCTTGCTGTGACAAAATACCTGAAAACAATCACCTTAAAGGAGAAAAGGTTATTTGTCTTACATTTTCAGAGGGTTTTGTCCATAGTTGCTTTGTCCTATCACTATGGGCTTATGGTGAGGCAAAACATCATGGCAGGAAGGGTATGGTGGAACAGAGTTGATTACCCAATGGCAGACAGGAAGCAGAGAGAAAGCAAGGGATGGGCCAGGGACAAGCCATACCAGGGACAAGAAGGGAATATGCCAGAGATAAGACATACTGTTCCAAGGAATACCCCCATACCTTCTTTCAATTAGGCTCCACTTTCTATAGTTTCCACCACCTCCCAATAGTCCATTCAATTATGAGTTAGTCCCATCAATGAGTTAGTCCATTAATGAGATCAGAGCCCTCATCATTACAATCACTTCCCAAAAGCCAGACACTGAACACTGTTCCAGTGGGGACATGAGCTTTTGGAAGACATGCAGGATCCAAACTATATCAACTTGAAATCAATATAGGGCATATTGTGAAGAGCGAACACTGGCATAGGACTGTCTGAGGTCAAATCTGTTCAAAAACTTACTAGTTGAATGATATCAGGCAGGTAACATAATCTCTATGCCTCAGTGTTATTATTTGTAAGATAGATATAACAGTACCTACTTTTCAGAATTAACTAAGTTTTTATGCCTAAAGTGCTTAAAATAGAGTATAATGTCTAGTAAATACTAAGTGTCAGATATTATCCAATGGAGCAATGAAATTAAAATAGCAATAAGTCAAAGACTCACTTATGTAAAATAGAAACTTCAAAAATAACCTAAAAATAAGGCAACATTCCTATCCTTCAGGATTGTGTGATCTAGAGGAACGCTGGGGAAGCCGATGGACAATTTTCAAGTAAGAGAGCATGTGAGGAAACACAGTTGAAGATGGGTGAGGTAGGGGAGAAAACAAGAAAGGAGTTGATCATGTGTAAGAGGTGAGGGGTAAGGAACGAGTTTACAGAAATGCAAAATGAGGGAGAAGGAGGAAGAGGCATTAGACTGAGAAGGGTCTTGAGTCCTCTTGCTAAGGAAGAGGACAGTAGGGTGGCATTAAAGGGAGTTATGTAGGAAGTGATACAATCAAATTTGCAACTTTGAATGATCATTGCAGGTCCAGTGTAAAGAGGTCTTAGACCAAGGCCAAGAGACAAATTAAGTAGGAGATTATTGCTGGAAAGTAGACAAGTGACAATGGCCTGAATTAAAGAAGTAACAGCAGGAATGCGGAGAAGGGAATGGATTTCAAGGAGACATCAGAGAGAGAGGCCTGCTGATTAATTGGATGTGGGAGATGATGAAAAATTGGAAGATGACCAGGTCTCTACTGGCTGGGTCAGAATGCAAACAGGAATCAGCAAGACTAAGTCACAGCAAGTATCAGAAGGACCATGCAGACGGCAACCACACTTGGCAAAGTGCTCCCTGGAATCTTTCATTTGGGCCAGCAGAAAGGTGATGAGAGAGTTGGGAACCTTGAGATGATATGGGTATTCCTGTAGATATCTGCAGAGATGGGTTGATCTGGGAGAAGAGGACAATCTGTGTGGCTCTCATACATTGAAGAGAATTCCTGGAGTTGATCTGGATAACTACACTTCCTTTCTCATGTCCATCATGCAGTCAATAAAACTTAGCAAATGTTTGCATTCAATACATTAAAAACTGCTATAGGAACAAAGAAAAGTAAGAGGTGATTTCTGTCCTTGTGAACTAATAATAATAATAATAATAATAATAATAATTATTATTATTATTATTACCTATTTGAAGAGAAATCTCCTCTGAGGTTTCCAGGCACCAGCAAGTATATTTAATGCTAAATTGAGAGGTTTGGTATGTAAAGTTCTGTAGGAACCCTTTCAGAGAAGTCATGATTAGGAAAGTTACCCAGGCAGGAGGTTGGTCTGAAGGGATGAACAAGATATATTCTTAACTTGAGCAAAAAGTTCCTGCACTTGGTAAGAATTCAACTTTTTGTTTAATGAATGTTTGAGATAGGAGAATCATTTTTCCATGTTCTGTATTGTATAAATTATTTCCTTTCCATTTAAAATTCCATTAATTGAGGCAGTATTTTTACATTATGGGACTTAAGTATACTCGCCTGCCTTTGCTTTTTTTTAACCCAACTTCTCAAAGAAAAGATCACGACCACAAAGATATTGTGAATGAGAAAAAGTGGTGAGCAAAGGAAGGAGAAAGTACTGGATAACTCTACTTACTGATCTTTCTGCCTATATCTCCCACCCCATTCCCAGGACTGAGCCACGAGACAGATGCTGTGGTATTATGGTATAAGAGTGGTGTCCCCTTCTCTGTGGTTTCACTTTACTCAATTTTCATTGTCTGAGGTCAATTGTGGTCTCAAAATATTAAGTGGAAATTTCTAGAAATAAACTATTCATAAGTTTTAAATACCTTTTATTTTAGTATGTTACTACAATTGTTCTCTTATTATTATTGTTAATTTATAAATTAGGCTGAGTGAGGATTAAGTTTTATCATAGGTAGGTATGTGCAAGAAAAACATAAGAAAGTTCTATACTAGCCTGTTTCAGGAATCCACAGGAAGTCCTGGAACATATTCTCAGAAGATAAGGGGAGACCACTATATCTGTTGATGGTATCTATGGATCAGCCCTATTGCAATGGGTGCATGCTTGCAAGCTGAAATTATGTCCAATGTTAATGACCTGGGGATAGGGAATGAGCGTGCACAAGAAACCAGAACTAGGCAAGCAGAGCTGGGGCTGGAAGAAGTGAATCTCACATTCATGGACCATCAAGATAGTTACTGGGATGTTCTTAGGCAACAAATGTTATGGACACATCCAATCAGAGACAGGTCTGAAGCTAAGTAACACACTGGGGCAGGCCTCATGTCCTCCTATGTAAATAGGGATGGGGCAGTGACAATATTGATTGGATTGTGTAGCAATCAAAATTTAAGCCAGAATGTCATAATATTTTAGATCTTCCATCTTTATTTTACTTGTATTACTCTCCAGTGTTTAATACATTTTTTTTTAAAAAAAAACTGCCATGTTACAATATATTACTTTAAAGAAAAAAAATTGGTAAGCAAACAAGCCAGAACACTGAAAGTAATATGCTTCTGCATGGCTATCAGGATGGTAAAAATCATTATCAAGATAGCAGAACATAGAGGGGATCAAAATTGGGGTTCCTTTACCAGCCACCAAAAAGATGGCTCTACTCAGAAGCAATCCTTGAAACTTGTGCATTTTAATAAGGGAGAAAGTGTTTCAGTTGTCCCCTGCTACAGTTTGTCTGTGGTTTGTCTCCCAGGGGTTCATACGTTGGAAACTTGGTTCCCAAGGTGGTGATACGAGAGGTGATGGACCCTCACAGAGCTGAAACCTAGTGGGAAGGGGGTTGAGGTCCCTGGGATCCTGCCCTAGGAAGGTTTACATAGTTCTTATGGAACCCCAGTTCACCCACAAATAGGTTGTTATAAAAGAGAAAGACTGCACCCCCCCACCCCCAGCTTCCTGTCTTAATGATTTCCCCTCTCTTCCTGCCATTAAGCTATCCACCATTAGGCTCTCATCAGAGGCTGAATTAATGTGGCTGCCCAATTTTGGACTTTCAGCCTCTGAAACTGAGCAAAAATACTTCTTTATAGGGTACTTAGCCTCAAGGATTTTGTTTATGATGGAAAAATTGACCAATCCGCCCCCTTTATCTCCATTCATGCTTGGGACTATCTGGTCCAGGAATGAATATGTCTGGTATTCACTCTCATGGCAATAGTTTCAAACTGTAGACAAAAGTCTTTCTTTCCAAGAGCACTATATGTACTGGTAGCAAGCAGAGCTGGACTCAGTCCCCAGTGGCCTGGCTTCTACGTGCTCTGTATTTATTCCATTTTATCACCCAGCCTCCAACAGGATTGATAACCATCTCCGTAAGACGGCTCCAGGTAGTCCCACTCAAAGACATAGAAAAGTTTGGGAAATCACCTCATCTAGGTAGAAACCCCTTTTTTCCTCTAGAAAATGTTCCAGGCTAAGCAGGCCCCATGGAGTACAGAGTGAAATTGAATAAGACCAACATTTCTTGGGATAGCATTAGAATATTCAGAAATGGATGTGTAGCTCTTATTTCAAGAGCTTTTGAGTACTTTACAGACATTATCTCATCCACCTACAGCACACATTAGCTCATTATGAGCTATCAATTATTGATCATACATAATTATTTGCATTGTGTTTATACTTCAAAGACAGAGGCAGTCATTAACCAAACTAACCTTTACACCCCTTACCAGCCCAAATTCATTTAAGTTTTTATGCAGTGCTTTTTCTTGGTTACCTACAAAAAGTTGTTGATAGTTTATAATGAAAGTTACATAGCAAATGTCCAAATGGGAAGCTGTTGCCTAGTCACTGGATGTCTACAAAAGAGGTAATGATTTTACAACCACATTAGAAATAGGACAACTGAGATATAAAGGAATTTGCTAAATCTTACATGGCAGTACAGAAATTAGAATGTATATATATTCAGACACATACATTTTAAACACATCTATGTAACTATGTACCAACCTATGTAACTATGCCACGCACTGCACTAAATGCTTATAAATATGATCACATTTAACCTTTATCCAAATCCTTTCATATGAGAGATTAATTACACAAGGAAACAAACTCAAGAAGATTAAAATAACTCCCCTGCAATCATATTTCATGAAAGAATGTTTAATCCCTTTTTATAAAATTATTTTTTTATTTTAAGTTGTATAAACTATGGAATACACTAATAATTTGGTACATGTTTACAGTAGTATAAACATGTGTAGTGATCAAATCAGGGAGTTAACAGTTTCATTTCCAACTTTAAAAAAAGATATTTACTATGTAATAATTGCACTTATTCCAGGCCATGGGCAGAATGATTTTAATATATGTATATTTAATATATGTATATGATATATACTGTGTGATAATTCAAAATATGTCTAATATATACTGATATGATATATACTGTGTGATATTATCAGTATATATTAGACATATTTTGAATATCAGGATAATTAATGTTTTCATCTCATTATTTTGTTTGTGGAGCCTCTGGGCCCCTCTCTTCTGGTTATTCATAAAATATGTAAGAGTTTATTGTGAACTATAATCTTGCCCCTGTTTTGTTAGAACATTTCAACCTTGAATTTAGACTTATTCTGCATCAATATCCCTGAATGGAGAGTTTCCATTCCTATACCAAGTTTGCAGAATTCTAATCCTGCTAGGCTGCCTCATTCCCAGCTTTTGTACTTGAACGTAAGTTAAGGAAGGACTTCATGTTAGATTCTTGACTTTCTCAGAAGACTTCTCTACTTTAGAATGGTCAATGGGAATGTAAAGACTATGATCTGAACTTACGGGTACTATCAGGGATTAAGAGCTTTATAAGAGCTAGATTCCTGGTGGGCATGATCATTCCATCAACAGAGTTCTAAAATCAGACCAATTATGCATGTAAACATTCTCTTCTAAAAAGCGATTCAGCTCTGAGAACAATGGGGCAAGTACCAATCACAGACATGCATTTGTAAATTTTCAAGCTGTATAATCCAGATTTTAAAAATTAAGAGACTTTGCCAACCAAGTAGCGATAAGAGCTGTTATTATAGAATGAGATTAAAAAATGGATAAAGCCTCAATTATTTTTTTAAAAAATATTTGGCTAAAGGACACAAGATCTTATATATATCATTTCAAAATAGTTGAGTTGTAAGTTTTTGCTTGACCATCAAAAACTTGTTATATGCAAACCGTAAGGTGCACAAAATTCAAATTTAAAGCTGAAAGAAATCTTTTTGGGGAGAGAAACAGGAAGATGTCAAAATGAAATAAAGAAGACTGTCAGGGAGCTGCCACATAGGAATTGAACAAGACCAACATTTCTTGGGATAACATCAGAATATTCAGAAATACTAGCCTTGAGTGAGGGAGGTGTGAGACTGGTTTCTGCTGCCTGTGGAAACAGGTGGATCTCACTCCACTTGGCAGGGGAATAAAGCTTTGAGAGTGGGCGTCACCCCCATGAGACTGGGCTACACCCCCCCTGAAACCCAATCCCTTGCCTCATTTGGGTGGAACTTTCTCCAGTGTTTTTCTCCTCAATAAAAAGGGTCTCAGGCGTGCTCTCTCTCTTTCCAGTGGACCCTTAAGGTCGAGAGCTGTCCCTAATTCCTGCAAGCAAACGGTATTTCTGTGTTGCATGCTTCCTTCGCAGTTTTCTTGGTTATTGATATAGCCAGCTCTTGTGAGCACAGCTCATGTTGCCAGACTGGCTAGCTGGTGACAGAAGACCCCTTCTAATTGGCTAAGGAGTCAACCACAGGAATGCAGTGCTGTCAGCAGGAAGCCATTCTAACCCAACTGCCTCATTCTAGGGCTCAGTGAGCTGCTGGGGAGAACCGGCCCCTGTGGAAAACATAGGGAAGCACAAGAGGAGTTAGGAAGCAGAAGTGCTCCGGGCCATGGGCAGAATGATTACAGCATACAGATACCAAGTTGGCCAAGGTTTACAACAATACAACAGGGAGGAATCGGAAGGAAAAAGTTGGAATCAATTGACCATGTGCAAGGAAAAGGGGGAAGGTTATCAAATTTCAGAAGAGTATTGATTCTTTAAAAAATAAAATAAAAAGCTTGTGCCAGGGAGCTTAAGTAAACATTTTCTTAAGAAGAGCACTTGTTGAAATGCTTCTTATGTAAGGGAGGTGCCGCTGCCATCTGGAAGTAGAAAGTCCAAATTACAGGGCAAATATCCTTTGACAAAAATCCATGCTGAGGAATCAAACCCCAACGTGATAAAGAGGTTATAACAAACAAAACCACTTGTGATGACTGTTTCTTTGCCATTCTTCAAATGCCCAGACATACTGGCTGTTTTAACTGACACTGACTGACAGATCTATAAGTTTATCCTCTCCTGGGGCAATTCTATCAGTTTGAGCGAGAGTGATATTAGTCTTTTACTAATCTTCTGATTTCTCACAAAACCTAAAATAAATATGTGCTTGTTCTGGAAGTATTCATGCATAAATACGGTGGGCCCAAGATTCTTTTGAACGAGTGCTAAAATTTCAGATCACTGGTGCTCTTCAAAGGGGACTTTGAAAGAACAAACCAGGTGATTCTGAAGCGGGACATGTCTGACCCGTGTTTGAGAAACATGTCAGAACAACTGGACCAAACAAAATCAGGCTGCTCAGAGCAATGATTTTCCACTCTAGACCCTTCTTTAAATAACTCATCAAAAACAAACATGCTTTGAAATGAATAACCCAATTATTTGGTATCCATATGATTGCTGTGTTTATGATCTCACCTGATAAGGCTCCAATGAAAAGTAACACTGAGGTGCCCAGGATACCTATATTTTGCCAATCAGGGATTG
The DNA here is from genome assembly GCF_045843805.1 of Urocitellus parryii. Lineage (NCBI taxonomy): Eukaryota > Metazoa > Chordata > Mammalia > Rodentia > Sciuridae > Urocitellus > Urocitellus parryii. The sequence continues at coordinate 81,858,097 of NC_135536.1, forward strand.
TTTCTGGCACAGTCAAGAAAAACATTACCATAGAGCCTGGTAGAAATTAGTACTTCAAAGCCTGTGTTCTTTAAAATAAGGAAGAGGGGGCAGCCAAAAGAATCAGAAAACACTGGGCAGCTGGCTTGCAAAATGCCTGCTGGGAAAAAGCATAAGTGACAGTTTGATGGTTGATTTGGTTCTCAGCTGAGCCAAGTTTTTTTTCCCCTGCCTGGCAGTACATGGTCAGCATGTTAAATAACAAAGGTGCCAATAGGTGGAAACTTGGAACACTTGCACCTGGAAAAACAAGCCACGTTGATGAGTAGCACTAATACCCACACTGATTTATAAGGCTCTAAAAATATAGGGCCATAAATAAAACTGTAACTTAATGAGCAGCACAGATACTACAAGTAGCTCTGTGGATGCTTTACAGGGACCTAGAACCCCTGGGATTCTAGCTTTCAATGGGCACTATGATGAGAAACTGGGAAGATGGTGCTACGAATAGATTGCATATTAGAAAGGTAACAGAGACCAGGAGATAGGCAAGGCAGAATGTCAGATAAAAATCACAATGTCCCATGAAAAAGAGTTCTTAGCATCCACCAAGGGAGTAAGGTGGAGTGTAGGATGATGGAATTAAAGCAAGGTGGAGCAGAAACATAAAGAGATGGAGTAAAAGGTAAGTGGAAAGGGAGAAGGAAGTCGAGTTTCAAGCTAATAGTCATGGTTTATTTTGAAACTTGGTTTACTTTAGCAAGAGGCACACAGACCAGCATCACACCTCCCACATATTCCTTAGCCTTCATTGCTTTCACTTAACCTCTCTTCGAGTTGTGGGTGGTGATGTAGTTGCTGTCACAGCATTGAGAAACCCTGTGAGGCTTTTATTACCAAGGCAGTGGTGTCCAGAAGTAGCAAGAAGGGTCTCTGTTGGCCTTTGTATTACACAATGGGAAGGAGATGCTCGAGGAAAGAATTATGAGGCTACCAAAAAAGACGAGAAAATGCCAACCTGGAACTGAAGACCTAGAGAACAGAGAGTGCTAACAAACAGAACTGTCCCCATAGCACATCAGTCATCAGCATCACTGTACCTTCTTGGGAGCACCTTCAGCATGTGAGGTCCTGGCCTTGACCACATGATTCTAGAGGCTCATGGTCTCAAGGTAGGAAGTGGAGGCAAAACTAAGGGCAACTAATGGTAAGGACAATAGCTGAGATTTTCAATGTTTTGATTTTTTTCAACATCCTGTCCCAATCTGAAGCTGAATTCAAATTCCAATGTGGACATGCAATTTTTATTTTTTGCCCCCTACATTACACTTTTGCTTTGAGGAAAAAAGAAGCCAGCCTATCATTATAAACTAAGTTCTGGATTTTAAAAATTTGGCAGGACTACATGGATAGATATTCATTAAATTTTCAGCTGTAGAAAGCCTTTGTGAAAATAAATGGTGCAAATATTTTTTTCTCTAAGATGGAGAGAGTCCTCTTATGTCTCCAGAGAACTAGATTCAATCTTCTAACTGCTTCACACTAGACATGTACATCCACCAGATGTTGACATCTGCAAGGGGCCATGTGGTACTCATTACAGACATTCAAAAAATAATTTATTAGGCAGGGATTTAGCACTGCTAGTCAGTACCTACAGGAATTAAAGATGCTCACTCAGTAATAAGTACCACTTAAGTATTGTGGTCACAGAGAGACATATCACCTCCTCAAGGTCTTTCTTCTTCAATAGTGCCATTCTTTCAGGAAGAATTTTATATATGGAAGAAGAAAAAAAATCAAAATCCTCACTGATCTGTGGAAGTTTGTTGAATCCCCAAAGCTTCTTCAGTTTAAGTCACTAAGACTTCACCCAAGGCATGAGTTAGCTCTAGTAAACACAAGGAAACCTTCAGGACCTTACTTGAACTCAAGCATCACTCAGAATCTGGTGAGACCAGCCAGAAAACATGTCAAATACTGCCGCTGTCCAACCATCCAAGGTCACATCACTGCGCTTTCATGTTGGGTTTGCTGCCTTTGCACTGCTATGTATCTAACCCAGGTTACTGAGGTTCTCCATCAACAACGGGGGCAGGGAAGGGGTGCAGCATGACAGATGAAGGCCTTTCTTTGCCCCTCCTGGAGAGCCAGGGGGTACTGCCAACATATCACAGCTGGGTTAATTGAGCAGCACCAGAGAGAATGAACACATGGATAGAAACTGATGGAGCCATGCCACACCTCACAAAGGAAAGTTCTTGCTCATGGTGACCTAAGGAAAGTCTGTCAGACCCTATGAAGATAAATGTTCCAAATTAGTGAGTTGCTCTCCAGTGGCATTCTTCCATGTGTCTTCACTGAGCAAGATGGAGACGAAAGCCATGGCTGGCTTCCTGTTAAGCTGGTACATTTTGGGAAGGCAGCGAGTTCTTTCATTACTACAGCAACTGGAAACTTTCCATGGCAGGCTGTAGGTAAGCTGGAAGGTGATCCTAATGAGTCAAGGTGATTTTATAATCACAGTAGCACCCCTAAGCGGATGAGCTACTCTGTCATAGAGGATATCAGTCAAATGAGGAAACAGGTATATACAGCCAATGACAGAAATTTAGCCCTGACACAATTTCTCAAACTGTGGGCCATGTGTGAATCACTGTGGAGTTTCTTAAGAATATAAAAGCAGATTTCAGGACCCAGTGGACACACAAATGAGAACTGATGGCTATGCTGGCACAAGTTTGAGGACTAGGAGCCTTCTGAATGGGCTCTGCCAGACCCCATGGATGCTGGCCAGGCTTTTATTCTTCAGAGAAAGGTTCTTGACACAACTTATCTGGGCAATGAAGTACTAAGCAAAACCACTGCCTTCATTTTTCAACTTGAAAGGTGATGAGAGGTGTTTTTTTAGAAATTTTTTTTCATGAACATCAAAATGTCACCTTTCTTGGTTTCTTTTTCTTCTTCTTTTAATATACAAAAAGAAAAATAGTCTGTTTATGAGTGGTTTTGCTTGAAGGATAATATTAAGCCTTCTTGGGTTCACTCACTCTTATAGCTTGCATTAAATCTCCCAAACTCTCTTCATCCTTAAGAAGTGAAATTGTTTGAACCTAGAGGCCACAGCTTATTAGGGTAATAATTCAAATTTCAAGTCAGAAGTGACTGCTCTTTCAATTGAGGAGGTGGGGGGAAGCAATTATTCCACCTCCTGTGCTCTTAGGCAGCAGCACAGCTGCACCGCCCCCAAAGCGATGAGATTCCCTTCTAGTTTGAAGTAGAAATATCTTAGAATGTGTAGTGAAGTGCAAAAGTAGAGCTTGCGGCAACAATCTCTGATGAAAGTGCTCCAATAAGAAATGGATCATTAGGTCAAGGATTTCTTAATTTTGTCAACCACTATTGAGGTGAAAAGCAGCTGTTGCAGAGAGGCTGACAACAGCTTCTTGTACCAACTGTCTCACCCACTACACACTTTGGACAAAGCTTAGTTTAGGTCAAGAGAAATGGAATGATAATAAAAAAAAAACAATGTGAAGTATCTTCATAAAGAAAGCAGCTAGATCCTGGAATGATAATCAGGAACCCACTGAAATCATTCCCTGAAATGATGCAGGTGAAGAAAAGCACATGAATTGACAGTGTTCCAAGTTAGTTAAAATCAGTTATTTTTTGCCCTTTAGGAAATTTAAAAAATATATTATTTTCAAATGATTAAAAGATATAGGGGGATCCAAGATGGTGGGCCAAAGGGAAGCAGTATTCTGTGTCGCTCCATGACCTGGGACTCAAATAGTGGGAATACTACTTCTCTCAGAGGACCCCCCACCCCCCAACAGCTGCTCCCATGCAGGAATCACAGCTGCCGTGAAGGCTCCAGGTCTCAGTGTCAGAGCAGCACCCCCATCTACTCTCCTATGCAGGACTTCCAGGTGCCAGAGCAGACTACTGGCATCAGCCCACCTTCCCACCCGCCGAAAGACTCTGGGCCACTCACCCATGCAGAAATCCAGGATGCTGCTCCCATGCAGATGCCTGGCCACTACCCATGTGCAGGAACTCTAGCCACCACGTCTGTGTGGACTCCCATCTACCAATGTGGGGCTCCCCCTGTCGCCTCCATCATGGGACTCTGCAACCACTGCCTTAGTCCTTTACACAAAGTAGCCTGTTTGTACCTGGGGACATTACACAGCTCTGCATACCACAGAGTTCATTTCTGAACACATCACCCAATGCTATCACCTGGCTCTCCCCACCCGACCTGACACCTCATCACTGAAGGCAGCCATCCCCATCTCGGGTCACCTTCATCACCATCTTTGGTTGGGACAACTCTCAGTTTGGAACCCCAGCTGGCCAGGTACCCATAGTTTCTAACTCTCCCTTCTCCCCAGCAGCCACTAACCTGGCACAGTGACTGCCTGATACAAAACAGCTTTCCACGACAGTTGCACAGCCCCCACAGAGCACCACACACAAGACCTCCAGAGAGAAAGGTTCCTGATTAGGAAGTAGTAAGGGAGAGGGTGAATGAGATGCAGCTTAAAGACGATTTAGAGACCAGGAACTGTGAGGTTGACAGGCGAGATGAGGAGACAAAACCAGGTGCCCACATCATAGGAGTAGGCTCCAAAGGAGATCCCTGAAGTGCAGTCTCCCAACGGGACCAGTGGGTGCCACACCCCACTTCCAGATGCCCTGAACACAGGACCAACCCTCCTACACTGGTAGCCTTCACCATCCTGAGGGCGGAGATAGCAGCTAACAACAGACAACCCCACCTATTGGATAAGAAGGGAAGCAGGAAAGATACTGATCTCCAACCAAATCCTTGTTTCTTCCTTTGAGATTTTTTTTTCTCTTCCCCCTCTCTATTCTCCCACCCTCACATCCCTAACATATGTGAAACCAAGAACTTTGAATTAGGATACAGAGGACTGGGATGTCTGAATAGTATATTACAGTTGTGTATATTCTTTTTATCCTATTTTTACATTTTTTATTTATTATTATTTGTGTTTATGTATTCTACTATCTTCCCACTTGTCTGCCCCAAATTACTTCTTCTCTCTTCTCCTGCTACCAACCTTTGTCTTTAGATTTCTTTTCCACACTTCCTAAGATATAATAACTCTATATCCTCACCTCCTATCTCCTCAGCATATCATCCTACACCTTACCGCTGGTTCTTTGTCCAACATCAGAAACAGTAAACCATTTTGCAAACCCATTGTTTATATTGTAGATGATAATTGAATTCACCATTTCTGTATATTGTAACCAAACTGTAATTATCTTAATAGCAACTATTTGGTTTAAGGTTGTATTGGGATCCCCTCAGAGGAGAGGTATTGGAATCCTGCAGGGGCCATATTAGTCTATGGGGTAAAACAGTAATGCCTCGGATCTGCAGTGCTAGAAGAGAAGACAAACAACATGAAAAGACAAGGGAAAAAAGTGTCCCAAACAAATCAAGACACTACATTATTAGAATCCATTGCCAGCACAGCAGAAAAAATGACAGGGAAGGAGTTCCGGATGTACATAATAAAAATGTTCTGTGAATTAAAGGATGATATAAGAGAGCAAATACAGGCAGCAAAAGATCATTTCCATAAAGGGCTACACAAGCAAATACAGGAAGCAAAAGATTACTTTAATAGGGGAATAGAGGTTCTTAAAAAAAAAATAAGCAGCAGATTAGACCACTTGGAAGACAGGACCTCAGACAATGAAGACAAAATATATAATCATGAAAAGAATGTATACCACACAGTGAAGATGGTAAGAAACTATGAGCAGAACATGCAAGAAATATGGGATAGCATAAAAAGATCAAATTAAGGAGTTATTGGGATAGAGGAAGGCACAGAGTTCCAAACCAAACAAATGAACAGTCTATTCAATGAAATAATATCAGAAAAATTTCCAAACATGAAGAATGAATTGGAAAACCAAATACAAAAGGCTTACAGGACACCAAATGTACAAAATCACAACAGATCTACACCATTGCACATTATAATGAAAATGCCTAGCATACAGAATAAGGAGAGAATCTTAAAAACCTTGAGAGAAAGGAATCAGATTACATATAGGGGGAAACTAATTATATTATAAAGAGATTTTTCAACCCAGACCCTGAAAGCTAGAAGACCCTGGAAAAACATATACCAAGCTCTGAAAGAAAACAGATGGCTACCAAAAATCTTATACCAGCAAAATTAAGCTTTAGATTTGATAATGAAATAAAAACCTTCCATGATAAACAAAAGTTAAAAGAATTATAACTAGAAAGCCTGCACCTACAGAACATCTTTGGCAACATATTCCATGAAGAGGAAATGAAAAACAATGAAAATTAGCAGAGGGAGGTGTAACACTAAAGGAAAAACTAATCAAAGGAGAAACCAAGTCAAGTTAAATGCCAAAAATAAACAAAAATGTCTGGGAATATGAATCATGTCTCAATAATAACCCTGAATATTAATGGCCTAAACTCTCCAATCAAAAGACATAGATTAGCAGATTGGATTAAAAAAGAGAGACACACAACAATATGCTGCCTCCAAGAGGCTCATCTCATAGGAAAAGACATGTACAGATTGAAGGTGAAAGTTTGGGAAAAATCACATATCAAATAAAGTAGACTTCAAGCCAAAGTTAATCAAAAGGGATAAAGAAAGATACTCCATACTGTTCAAGGGAACCATACACCAACAAGACATAACAATTATAAATATATATATACCCCAACAATCGAGTGTTTATATTCAAACAAACTCTTGTCAAATTCAAGTGTCAAACAGACCACAACACAATAATTCTGGGTGACTTTAACACACACCATTCACCACTGGATAGATCTTACAAACAAAAGCTGAACAAAGAAATTATAGAACTCAATAATACAATCAATGACTTAGACTTACAAACATACAGAATATTTCATCCATCAACATGCAAATACAATTTCTTCTCAGAAGAACGTGGATCCTTCTCTAAAATAGACTATATATTATGCCACAAAGCAACTCATAGCAAATAAAAAAAGTAGAGATACTGCCATGGGTTCTATCACATCATAATGGAATGAACTTAGAAATCAAAGATAAAAAATAAAAGCTACTCCAACACCTGGAGACTAAATAATATGCTACTAAATGAACAATGGGTTGCAAAAGACATCAAGGAGGAGATTAAAAAAAATTCTTAGAAGTAAATGAGAACACTGATACAGGATATTGAAATCTGTGGGACACTACGAAGGCAGTACTATGGGGAAAGTTCATTGCATGGAGTTCATTCCCAAAATGAAGAAAAAGTCAACAAATAAATGACTTAACATTACATCTCAAAGCCCTAGAAAAAGAAGAACAAATCAACACCAAAAGCAGAAGACAGGAAATAATTAAAATCAGAAGTAAGTAAAATTGAAACAAAAGAAACAATTGAAAAAATTAACAAAAAGTCGATTCTTTGAAAACAAAATTGGCAAACCCATAGCTATGCTAACAAAAAGAAGGAGAGAGAGAACTCAAATAACTAAAATATGTGATGAAAAATGAAATATTACAACAGACACTACAGGAATATAGAAGATAATTAGAAATTTTTGAAAACTTGTACTCCAAGAAAATAGAAAATACCAAAGGCATCAACAAATTTTCTAGAGTCATATGATTTGCCCAAGTTGAATCAGGATGATATACACAATTTAAACAGATCAATTTCAAGCAATGAAATAGAAGATGCCATCAGAAGCCTACCAACAAGAAAAGCCCAGGATTGGATGGCTACACAGCCGACTTCTACAAGACCTTCAAAGAAGAACTAATACCCAAACTCTTCAAACTATTTCATGACATAGAAAAAGGAGCAAGCACTCCCGAACTCATCCTATGAAGTCAACATCACCCTGATTCCAGAACCAAGCAAAGACACAAAAAGAAAGAAAATTCAGACCAATATCTCTAATGAACATAGATGCAAAAATTTATAAAATTCTGGCAAATCAAATACAAAAACATATGAAAAATGATCAAGTGAGATTCATCCCAGGGATGCAAGATTGGTTCAACATATGGAAATCAATAAATGTAAATTCATCACATCAATAAACTTAAAGAATCATTATCATCTCAATAGATGCAGAAAAAGCATTCAACAAAATACAGCACTGCTTCATGTTCAAACTATAAAAAAAAAACTAGGGATAAAAGGAACATATCTCAACATGGTAAAAGCTATCTATGCTACGCTCTAGGCCAACATCATTCTAAATGGAGAAAAATTGAAAGCATTCCCTCCAAGAACTGGAACAAGGCAGGGATGTCCTCTTTCACCACTTCTATTTAATATAGTTCTTGAAACATTGGCCAAAGCAATTAGATGAAAGAAATTAAAGGGATACTGATAGGAAATGAAGAACTCAAATTAGCACTATTTGCTGATGATATGATTCTATACCTAGAAGACCCAAAAAATGCCACCCCAAAACTTCTAGAACTAGTAAATGAATTCAGCAAAGTAGCAGGATAAAAAATCAACACTCTTAAATCAAAGGCATTTCTGTATATCAGGGACAAATCCTCCGAAAAGTAAACAAGAAAAACTACTCCATTTACAATAGCCTGGAGGGAAATTCTTGGGAATCAATTTAATAAAAGAGGTGAATGACCTCTACAATGAAAATTACAGAATGCTAAAGACAGAAATTAAAGAAGACCTTAGAAGATGGAAAGATCTAACTTGTTCTTGGATAGGCAGAATTAGTATTGTCAAAATTACCATACTACCAAAAGCACTGTACAGATTTAATGTAATTCCAATCAAATTCCCAATGGCATTCCTCAGAAACAGAAAAAGCAGTTATGAACTTCATCTGGAAAAATAAGAGACCCAGAATAGCTAAAGCAATCCTTAGTAGGAAGAGTGAAGCAGGTGGCATCACTATACTACAGAGCAATAGTAACAAAATCAGCATGGTATTGACACCAAAACAGACAGGTATAGAATAGACAACACAGAGACAAAACCACATAATTACATTTATCTTATATTAGACAAAAGTGCCAATAACATATTAGAGAAAAAATAGGCTCTTCAACAAATGGTGCTGGGAAAACTGGAAATCCATATGCAATAAAATGAAATTAAACCCCTATCTCTCACCATGCACAAACCTCAACTCAAAGTGAATCAAGGACCTAAGAATTAAACCGGAGGCCCTGCATCTAATAGAAGAAAAACTAGGCCCAAGTCTCTATCATGGTGGATTGGGCCCCAACTTCCTTAATAAGATTCCTATACCATAAGAATTAAAATCAAGAATCAATAAATAGGATGAATTCAAGCTAAAAAGCTTCTTCTCAGCAAAGAGGAGGATATACAATCAATCAACAAGTACATGAAAAAATGCTCACCATCTCTAGCAGTCAGAGAAATGCAAATCAAAACCACCCTAAGATACCATCTCACTCCAGTAAGATTGGCAGCCACTATGAAGTCAAACAACAACAAGTGCTGGCGAGGATGTGGAGAAAAGGGTACACTTGTACATTGCTGGTGGGACTGCAAATTGGTGCGGCCAATTTGGAAAGCAGTATGGAGATTCCTGGGAAAGCTGGGAATGGAACCACCATTTGACCCAGCTATTGCCCTTCTCGGACTATTCCCTGAAGACCTTAAAAGAGCATACTACAGGGATACTGCCACATCGATGTTCATAGCAGCACAATTCACAATAGCTAGACTGTGGAACCAACCCAGATGCCCTTCAATAGATGAATGGATAAAAAAAATGTGGCATTTATACACCATGGAGTATTACACAGCACTAAAAAATGACAAAATCATGGAATTTGCAGGGAAATGAATGGCACTAGAGCAGATTATGCTTAGTGAAGCTAGCCAATCCCTAAAAAACAAATACCAAATGTCTTCTTTGATATAATGAGAGCAACTATGAACAGAGCAGGGAGGAAGAGCAGGAAGAAAAGATTAACATTAAACAGAGACATGCGATGGGAGGGAAAGGGAGAGTAAAGGGAAATTGCATGGAAATGAAGGGAGACCCTCATTGCTATACAAAATTACATATAAGAGGTTGTAAGAGGAATGGGAATATAAACAAGGAGAGAAATGAATTACAGTAGATGGGGTAGAGAGAGAAGATGGGAGGGAAGGGGAGGGGGGATAGTAGGGGATAGGAAAGGTAGCAGAATACAACAGTTACTAATAGGGCATTATGTAAAATTGTGGATGTGTAACCGACGTGATTCTGCAATCTGCATTTGGGGTAAAATTGGGAGTTCATAACCCACTTCAATCTAATGTATGAAATATGATATGTCAAGAGCTTTGTAATGTTGTGAACAACCAATAAAAAAAAAGAAAAAAAATTATCAGTGAGGTGAACAGAGAGCCTACATTCTGGGACCAAATATTACCACATGCACAGATAGAACACTAATCTCTAGGATACATGGATATTAAAGAACCCAAAAACCTTAATACCAAAAAAAAACCCCAAAACAAATAACCAAATCAATAAATGGGCTAAACAGACATTTTACAGAAGAAATAGAGATCAACAAATATATGAAAAAATGTTCAGCATATCTAGCCATTAGAGAAATACAAATAAATTTTTTCTACAATTTCATCTCAGTCCAGTCAGAATGAAAGCTATTAAGAACATCAACAACAATAAGTGTTGGTGAGGATGTGGCAGAAAAGGCAAACTCATACATTGCTGGTGGGATTGCAAATTGGTGCAACCAATATGGAAAGCAGTATGGAGATTACTTGGAAAACTTGGAATGGAACCACCATTTGACCCAGCTATTCCACTCCTTATTTCCAAAGGACTTAAAAACAGCGTACTACAGCGACACAGCCACATTACAGCACAATTCACAATAGCTAAACTGTGGAACTAACCTAGATGCCCTTCAGTAGATGAATGGATGAAGAAAATATGGCATATATACACAATGGAATATTACTCAGCATTAAAGGAGAATAAAATCATGGCATTTGTAGGTAAATGGATGGAGTTGGAGAATAAAAATGCTAAATGAAGTTAGCCAATCCCAAAAGACTAAATGCTGAATGTTTTCTGGTATAAGGAGGCTGATTCATAATGGGATTGGGAGGGAGCATGGGAGGATTAGACAAACTCTAGATAGGGCAAAGGGGTGTGAGGGGAAGGGAGGGGACATGGGGGTAGGAAAAACAATGGAATAAGATGGACATCATAACCCTAAGTACATATGAAGACATGAATGGTATGACTATTTTGTGTACAACCAGAGATGAAAAAAATGTGGTCTATATGTGTAATATGAATTGTAATGCATTCTGTTGTCATATGTAACAAAGTGTAATAAATTTAAAAAAACTGATTAAAGGAAATATTGGTTCATAGAGTTTGTTCAGGTCATTATTTAAAAAGATCAGGAGGGCTGGGGTTGTGGCTCAATGATACAGTGCTCGTCTAGCATGTGCGAGGCCCTGGGTTCGATTCTCAGCACCATATAAAACATAAATAAAGGTATTGTGTCCAACTAAAACTAAAAAAAATAAAAAGATCAGGAGTTTCTGATATTCATGAAACATTAAATAGGTACACCATTTGTAAGGAGAAATAAAGTTGTCAACATTCATTTCTAAAAATCTTAACTTCTGAAACAATTTTAAACATTCCCTTAACAAAAGGCTCTTTAGATGACAGATGGCCTCTCAGGCCTATGAAACTATTTTGCATAACATTTTAAGGAAGCAAGAGAGAAAGCAAAGCCAGATCTCTTGGATCACTATCCAGTGTTCTTTGTAAACAGAAGTGTGATTTGTGAATTATGAATATGCACCCAACTTCAAAAGATCACACACCATGACTTCAGTTTGATCCCCAGGTTTTGAAATACTCAGAAAGAATAAAGACGATAGATATAATATGGCTTCTGTTCTTAGGAATCAAGTTCTAATGCATACGTAACACATTGTTTTCTGTGTAAAAGCAACAACTTGAGAAGAGATGTCTTCTAATCACATTTTTAAAAAGGCAAGCCTTTGTGATCTCATTAGTAAGTTTAGAAATTGGTGGAGAAAGAAAAAAAATACTGCTAATCGAAACAAAAATAGCAGCTATTAGGTCTGAAGAGCCGGGTATGAATAATACCTGCTCATAATTCACCTGGGGCCATTTGCCTGCTGTGAACAAGTAAATGACAAATGAACAGCAGAGCTCTGGTGCTACTTCACACACTGAAAAATTCTTTGTGAAGATTTCCACCACTGAGGTACAGATTGCCTTTAAATAAAAAATGGGGGCAGGTGTTGCTTCTAGCAGATAAGTTATCATGACAGTATTCATAATTCAGGTAGGAAGGAGGACAAGATAGATGAGAAGAGATCTCAGAGTTAAGAGGTTGGACTTTTATTTTTTCCCCTTTTTAAACTACGGATCCAGCAAATGACAAATGCATTAATAAACTTGACATCTGTTGCAAGTGACTTCTAAGCTATTTTGTGGATATCTGTTTCCCTCTCCATTTCTTCGCTGTAAGAAATAGCAGAGCGTGAGAGTCAGCGTGCATGTAGAAATGGGAGGAAAACCGCTGAAAGAAAACAAGTTGTCTGCCAGTTGAGGAGAAATGGAATGTGGAGCTCTGTTTCCAGAATGTGAGCAAAGTTAGGATGGTATCCCAATCCTCTGACAAATTCATGTGTGAACTAATATGAAATGAGTCTTCTGGTCCTGCCTACATGTGACAATAATTGTCCCTGGCCCAGATGAATAGCAACCCAATGTAGAGTAACTGTTCAATGTGAGATCTACCCTGGACTCCAATATTGCCATGATATGGCCAGCCCACTCATGATGGCAGGATCCTGCCACCACCCCAGGACTTCTATTCATACCAGACACTGGGCAACAACGCTTGACTCGCAAACAGGCACTTTGGTAGCTAAAATAAAAGAATGTGGGGGTCTGTTGGAATGACCACAGCATCCCTACAATCCTGAAGATTGCAGAACTGAATCCACAGAAGTTCAGACCTTTATGTTCTTTAGACAACTGCCATTCTCTTAATCCTTGGTCATATCACTTTTCTTCTTCTATATTCTCATTTCCATAAGATTTGCACCCTCCAATCCTGACCCAGTTTTTTTGTCCCTCTAAACCCGAAGGAAGACTTATTCTATGATCCATCCCATTTTCTCCCTGAGCACTTCATGCTCTTAGCCTGAATAAAACCTTGCTCCTACCATAGTTTCAGAAAGTCAAGGGTTGTATGTTTTCTTTCATATGTGAAGTCTACAGAGGAAAAAGGGAAAATGGGGATCTCAAAACAGAAGGGAGACCAGCAAAGGAAGGGGGGAAGGGGGAAGGGAAGGGGTACTGGGAAATGATATTCACCAAATGTTATATGTAGGTACACGTGAATCCCATTGTATGTATAATTATAATGCAACAGTAATTTTTTTTGTATAATGAAGCAACTGGACCTCTCTTATACCACTGAAGGAGAATAAGACTCAGCAGTAACATCCCTTTGTATACACCCAAGAGATTAGCATATTTGTCCAAAGATACATACAAGAATATTTATAGTGGTTCCATTCCTAATAACCAAATATTGGAAATACCCAAAGATTCATCAATAGAATGGATAAACCATGATATATTCACTAAATGGAATACAATAAAAAAAAGAAACTTGCTAAATTCAACCAGAAGGATGAAATCTCACAGACATTATATTGAGAGAAGATATCCAAATAACAAAGAGAAGGCCTGAAATTTCATTTATATGAAATTCAGGAGTAGAAAGAGAAAACCTACAGTGATTGAATGAGATTAGTGGTTACTTGAGCTGGGGAAGAAGAGAGGGACTTAGTAGGCATCAACTTAAAGATTTACAAGAGAGCTTCTGAGATGATGGAAACACCCTTTGTCTGTACCATCCAAAGTGGTAGCCACCTGCTCATTACCTAAGGTTCAGAGACTTGATTGCACCAGCCACATTTTTTCCTCAATAGCCACATGGGGCTTGTGGCTGCTGAAATGGATGGCAAAAGAATGAAACATTTCCACTCACGGAAAGCTCCAGTAGGGTGATGGTTACCTGGGTATGTACATGTATAAAAAAAAAAAAAAATCATCAAGCTGCCCCCTTAAAATCTGAACTTTGCTATAATTCTCCAAGAGTTAAATATACTTAAAAACTTAAAAAGAAAATTCTGGTCCTCCCAAGGGACCTGTGGGTTACAGGATGCTCATTCTCTCATACCTACAGAATCCAGGCTTATGAAGCAGGGTCTGTGCCTTCTCCCTCCCAGCGCTGTCTCCACATCATTCACCTCCCACAACCTGTTCACTCTTCTGTTAAGCTTCACACACCTCCTTCCTCTTGGTACTGGTGAACTTCCTTGACCTTTTCTTCCCTCATTGAGATCTCTGGCTTCTCTTCAACCCTATTCCTGATAATTTGAGCATTCGCATTGCTCTGGGTTTACCCAAAGCCCCTAAACAGATATTATGGAGTCCTAACTCTCCCCACCCACCATGCCCATGATATGACTTTATTTGGAAATATGTTTTTGTAGATGCAATCAAGATGAAATTATTGGAGTGGGACATAGTCCATATGATTGATGGCCTTTAAATGGAGATGCACTATGGAGGCAGGCAGGGAGATGCAGAGAGAGAGAAAGAGAGAGAGAGAGACAGAGAGACAGACAGACACACACACACACACGCAGATGTGCACAAGGAGAAAGGCAATGAAAAGTCAGAGGCAGGGATCACAGTTATCCTTCCACAAGCTCAGGCATGTCTGGGACCACCAGAGACTTTAAAAGGGAGCATGGGCCTGACAACACTTTGATTTCAACTTCCAGCCTCCAGAACCATGAGAGAATAAATTCTTGAGGTTTAAGCCACATAATTTTGGGGAGTTTGTTATAGTAGCATTAGGAAACTAATACATAAATGAATAACTGGTCTTATATTATGACCTCTCCACTATTTTGCTTCCTCTTTGTTAATGGTCTCCTGTGCTCCACTCCCACTGCTGTCTCACACGGTCACATACCCAGAGCCTGTTTTTGTCAAACTGCTCTACTCTACAACCTCAGACACCCACTGCCTAACCCTCTACTCATCTTCCAACTCTCTTGCTGGCTCATTACCACTTATATTCCCTGGTCCTCTGCACTCCAGCCTTTGGTTCCAGCCTCATCCAACTTAAATCCCAAATTTCATAATCTTTTTATCATTTATCACACTTGCCTGGCACTATTTTGGCTCAGTTTATCCGCCCTCTTTACCCCTGCACTCGGACTGCTGTAGAAAGGGACACCATGCAGAAAACTGGCAGCAGTGAACATTCATGGTCATCAACCTCAACTGGCCTTCGACCCTCACACTGCTTAGCAATTCTGCTACTCTAAGTCACTCACTCTCCAAAATTTTCTGCAGGAAACCTACAGATCTACTTGCATCTTTGCCTTCATCCTTCCTTTTCAGTAGCATAGGAATTCCTCCTTTTTCTCAAGTTCAATTCCTCCTCTCTTCTGATAATACCAGCCATTGCATATCAGCAATTCCATTACACTGAGCCATCCTCCTCCCTCTCCTCTATCTCCTTCCTCTTCTGTTTCTGCTATAACTTCCCTTCAGCATGAAAGGTCTGTCCATCCTGAGACCCTATGCACCTCTCATTCTCTCTCAGAGAGGTCTGCACTGATTATCGTCATTTCCTTATTTTCTGTGCTCTAAATTTGCTTCTGCCCTCATCATCCCACTGAAGAGCTCCCACCAGGACTGCCATGAGCCTCTTCATTGCTGCATCCTTTGGAAACACTTCAACCTCACATTACTCAACCTCCATGTGGCATTCTTCTCTATTGACTTGCATTCTTACTTTTTCTCGACACTATTCTCTTGATTACTGTGGCTTATATGACATAACCATGTACATTTTTCCTCTGGTCTCTCAGGATATTTCCTGCTTATTCCCTGCAGTGTGTTTCTCCTGTCAGTTTTTAAATATCATTTTCTGGGACATTGTCTCTTCTATTCCATGTTTTCTATTTACTCTCATCTTGATTTGCTATCTGTAAACTAATAATTCCTAAATATTACCTCTATCTGAATTCTTGATCTGTGTATCCAGATGTCTATCAAAACTTCCTCTTGGATGTCTTACAGGCCTTCTGGACGTAACATGTCTAAAATTCAGTTCATAAGTGCCATCACCACCCTCTGTCCTAATTTAGTACTTTTTCAGCATTTCACCACACAGTATGTCATCAGAGGCAGCTATAGCCCATAACTCTAACGTCACACTGGACTCCTCCCTGCTTCGTCCCTTTGCCAGAAACCATAACTGAATGTAATTTAATGCCATTCTATTCACCTCCATTTCAAATGGGATTTCTACCAGTTCCTCTTTTCCTCCAATGTAAAAAAGTCCCTGTTCACATTCAGCTTCCATCCTTGTTACTTTGGAGTCTGTGCCCTCACCTCCTCTTTCTTGTGCATGTCAAGAAAGCTGCACTCGGAGCTGGGGCTGTGGTTCAGTGGCAGAGTGCTTGCGCCTGGCATATGTGAGGCACTGGGTTTGATCCTCAGTACCACATACAAAAATAAGCAAATAAAATAAAGTCATGCTGTCCATCTACAACTATAAAAAAAAAAGAAGAGAAAAGAAAAGAAAGCTGCACTCAATTTAATCCCCTCATTATCAGCTCATCTGTTAGGTCTCTTTTGAAATCTTCTTTTCTAGAGCCCCTTTCCTCACGGCCTAAAAACATGCTTCTCATCATGGAAATTCCTTCTTAATAACCTAGACTTTGCTTCAGCAACCATTTTCTTCCTTTGAATACTCAACTTCTTCATAGAGCTGTGAATATTCATTGATGCGGTCTGGGTTTCAAGTCAGGATGGAGACACAGTAGAATAATTCTGCTGCCAATAACAATGATGCATTCTGGATGAGTATTAAAAATTAAACTGTTTGAAGGTGCTGGGAGCAACCTAAAACTGGAGGAAATAGAACTCTTAAAGTTGTAAATTCAGCCAAGTGATATCCATGTTTAATTAAGTTTTCCCTGGAAGGTGTGGCCCTTCATAGGATCCACAGGGGTAGATATAAGAAAAGGCTGCTATGGAGTCAGAAGCCTGAGTCTAGTGCTGGTGGACTGTCTGGAAATTGAAGATGTTAATGTTAGAAAGGAGGGAGCCACCACAGATGATGAAAACCCAATACTGATGTACAAATTACTCTTAAGGTTTGGACCAGCTCATGAGCTGTATGGGGCAACGTCCCCATAACCTAGTGAAAAGCAACATCTGAATGCTAAAAATCAGCAAAAGTTTTAGAAGCTACCAAGTTCGGGAGTTTAGAAATTGGGTGTTCAAATCTTGCTGTATCAGATGGCTTTAAGAAATATTGTAGGCTTTTTATTAAAACCCAAACGAGTTATATCCCTGTACCAAGAACTAGGCTCTACAACTAAGGGCAAAATTAAATTAGACCAAGACCAAGGAGATGTACCAGCAATTTAACTGCCTGCTAAAGCAAGACACTCTGCAGGGGGAGGTGATAGACCCGAGAAAAACAATAAATGCCATCTGCAATGCTCAATATACAATAAAAAATTCAACAACAGAAAAAGAATGTGACCTCAAATATTGAGAGAAAAATAGGTCCTTAGAATCAGACTTACAAGACAGACCTGATGTTGGAAGAGTAGTCAAGGATTTAAATGAACTATTATAAAGGTAAATTTGGTGGGGTTGGGGTGGGAGTGTGGGGGAGTACTAGGGATTTAACCCAGGGGCACTTAACCACTGAGCCACATCCCCAGTCCATTTTTATATGTTATTTAGAGACAGAGTCTCACTAAGTTGTTTAGGTCCTTGCTAAGTTGCTGAGTCTGGCTTTGAACTCATAATCCTCCTGCGTCAGCATCCAGAGCCACTGGGGATTACAGGCATGCACAAATGTAAATTTTATAGAAATTTTTTTTTTCAGGAAAAAAAATGGGACTAATGGAAGAAGAGATAATTTCAAGAGACTATTAAAAACCTTAAAAATAAATTTTTGAATTTAAAAATAAAATACCTAGAGAAAAGGGGAGGGGAGGGGAGGGGAGGGGGGATAATAGAAAATAGGACAGACAGCAGAATACATCAGACACTAGAAAGGCAATATGTCAATCAATGGAAGGGTAACTGTTGTGATTCAGCAATCTGTATACGGGGTAAAATTGGGAGTTCATAACCCACTTGAACCAAACCGTGTAATATGATGTATTAAGAACTATGTAATATTTTGAAAGACCAATAATAAAAAAAAATAAAATACCTAAAATAAATTAACTGTAAGTGGTTAATAGCATATTTACATTCTAGAACAGAAGTAGTAATAAAAATAAGTCAATAGGAAATATGCAGACTAAAGTGTGAATAGAAAAAAAAACAGTTGAAGAAAAGAAT
This sequence comes from Urocitellus parryii, assembly GCF_045843805.1. Taxonomy (NCBI): domain Eukaryota; kingdom Metazoa; phylum Chordata; class Mammalia; order Rodentia; family Sciuridae; genus Urocitellus; species Urocitellus parryii. Next base: position 81,876,596 of record NC_135536.1, read on the forward strand.
AGTCAAAGTGATCTATGGAACAATATAAAACAACGTAACATAAGCAACTTAGTTCCAGGAGAGCACAAAGGCAGCAGATAAAGTATTTTAGGAGATCACGGTCCCTATTTCCAAACTTGATGAAATACAACTACCAAGAAATCTATGAAGCTCAGCAAAACCCAGAATAAATTAAAACAAAACTACCCTCAAATACATCATTCAAACTACTAAAAATCAAAGTTATAAAGAAAACAAATGAAATCCTTCAAGAAAAAAGACTTATTATTCACAGAAGGATGATTGTAAGAATGAGAGCTAATTTTCCATTAGAAACAACAAGACCAAAGGACAAGTAGCCATCGTCTTTATTTAAAGTGCTGAAAGAAAGAAAGAAGAAAAAGGCCAGCCAGGATTTTATACCCTGAGAAAACAGCCCACAAAAATAGGGACAAAAGGACATTTCCAATAAAGCCAGCAAAAGCTGGAGGGGTTGTCTCTAGCAAACCTGCTCCCCAAGAAATACTAAAGGACAATTCTTCCAACTGAAGGAAAATCCTGCCAAGTGGAAATCTGGATCTAATGGAAAGAATAAAAAATACTTAAAATGGTAAATATGTCAACAGTATAAAAGACTCTTTTCCTCTCTAATCAGTTTCTTTAAGACAATTGAGTCTCTTTATCACTCTTTTTTTTTTTTGAACCTGGGGGTACTTAATCACTGAGCCACATGTGTAGCCCTTTTTATTTTTAAGACAGTTTCCCCAAATTGCTTAGGGCCTAAGTTGTTGAGGCTGACTTTGAATTTGCAATCTTCCTGCCTCAGCCTCCTCGAGCTGCTAGGATTACAGGCATGTACCACTGAGCCCTCTGATGACTGACTGATTGTAATAAGGAGAGAACGTCCTGCACAATTTACAACATAAATAAAAACACCTGATGATATTAATAGCATAAAGAATACTTCAAAACATTGTATCATACTTATTCAAGGTAGATTGTGATGAGTTAATCTGTGCTGTAATTCCTAAAGGAACTACTCAAAAATTATATAAAGAGATAGAGCTAAAAAGGCAACACAGGAAATAAAAGGGAATACTAAAAACAAAACAAAACCAACCAGACAGAAAAATTCTCAATTTCTCCTAAAGAAAGCAAAAAGGAACAAAGTCCAGAGGGAACAAAAAAGCCAGATGCAAGACTAAAACCCAACAGTATAAATTTTTAATTGCAATAAAAGCAAATGGACTGAACACTTCAATTAAACAACAGGGACTACCAAATGGGGAGGCTGATAGCACCTAATTCCATGCTATTTAAAAGGTACATATTTTAAATATAAAGATATAAATACATAAACATGGTAAAAACAAAACCACACAGGCAATAAACCTACCTTAAGATCAAAGTATACTATAAGACCAAGGATGAGTGAATTATTTAACAAGAATTGACTCATCAAGGAAAACAGAAAGCCTAAATACACATGTACCTACCAATAGAGCTATAAGATACATGGCACAAAATGGACAGAACTAAAAGGAGACAACAACCTTCAACAGTTTTATCACCTTCCTTCCAGGAATTGATAGAACAAGTAGGTATAATTCAGTAATGCTATAGAATGTGTGAGCACTACTATGAATGCTCTTGGCATTCATAAAGTATGATATGTAACAACTGCAGAATACACAATTTTTTCAAATACACATGGGACATTTGCTGCATGAACCATATGCTGGGCCATAAAATAAGTCCCAGTAAATTGCAAAAGATTGAATTCAGACAGTTTGTTCTCTGACCACACAGAAACAAATGGGAAACAAGAACAATTAAAAATCTATATTCCACAGACTCATTGACTTTTAAAACCAGCTACTCATTGTTTAAAACTTTTCACCTAACTTTGACTTTCCTCAATATTTTGTAAGCTATAAATGTCCTCCTGGTCCTAAAATCCAGGGTTTCAAAATATTTAATTAGTTTAATATACAGGCAATATAACTGAGTCAATCAACATTTCATGAGGACCTGGTAGGTGTCTGACTCTACGATAGGGATCATAAAGGCTACTGCTTAAAATAGTAATTTTGATATAATGATGTTGTAAAGCACTTCATGAAGTATGCCATTGAATCCTCATAATGATTCTATGAGATGGATACAGTTTTAAAGAGGAGGAAACTGAGGCAGAAAGAGTCATTTGCCCAGGGTCACACAGCTATTAAGGGAAGCAGAAACACTAGCCCAGGCCATCCGATTCCAAGGTCATGTTTACTGACCACAGTGCTATATATTTACACAGTGCTCAACTGCAGTGCCCACAGACAAGCACACCAGCATAACTCAATGCAGTAAAGTCTGCTCCCCACCACCCCAAATTTCTCCATTTCTGTGCCTTGTATCCCAGATACAGAAACACTTAGTCATCTGCCTTATTCGCCTTTATAAACTTTGAAGAAAATATATAGTAAATCACGTATACTGTAAAAAATGTTATAAAAAATAATGCTATTTCATGTGCTTGCTGACAACATTTATATTTTCATAGTTCCTCTATGATCTAAGCTAAATGCATAGTTCTAACTTTGGGATGTTAGGAATTTATGGACAGACGTAGAAAAGTTGTGGAGAGGCATGAAGATGCACCCAGTACTCTTTAAGCCTAACTACAAAGATAGTGTGGCTTCTTCACCCTTAAGTATGATACCTTTTATTTCTGAGTAGTATAGAAATTAGTGATTTAAGTTTAGAGTGAAGGATCTTCAGGAAATCACTCAACAATTGAAACTCTTAATGTTTCTTCTTGGTGATGACAATGTTTGCTTCATAGGGACATAAAACTTAAGCAGTAGGCACCATTAAAGTACCTGGAATACAGCACAGGATGCCCAATTAATGTAAAAAAGACAACCACAATCTCAACTTATTCACTATTTCATATTACATGAAAGTTTGGTAGGGGTGTTTTTGTTTGTTTGTTGGATATCAAGGACTAAAACCAGGGGTGCTTTACCACTGAGCAACATCCCCAGCTCTTTTTATTTTGAGACAAGGTCTTTCCAAGTTGCTGAGGCTGGCCTCAAACTTGTGATCCTTTTGCCTCAGCCTTCAGAGTTGCTGGGATTACAGGTACACGCCACCATGCCCCGAGTACCTGAGTTTTTTGAAATAAATTTTGTAGTAGTTTAATTTTTCATACTCAGGTCCATAGAGAATACAACTTACTGAAATATAAATCAAAAGTTCAAAGAACATGTACAACCTCAGGCCTAGCCTCCGTCTTGCAAACTTGGAGACTTTTTTTTTTTTGAGTAAATAGCAAATTCTAAACTCAAGATTAAAAAAATAATGGAAAGTTATTTTTAGCTAAAAACTGTCGATTTATGTCATTTATATAATGATGGTTATTCAACAGCTAATGTGTAATCTTAGATCTTGAGAACCTGTACAGCGTTCAAGAAATGATAACAGACTATTCTTTATCTTAAACACACGAGGTGAAAACAATAGAAAACCTTCATTTTGGAAACTGGATTTTAAAGTTGGATTTTCTAGTTTATATTGGCCATGATCAGTAAGACAAAGTGTTTCTCAAAAGGGAGGAGACTCTGAAGGCTGAGGCAAGAGGATTGGGAGTTCAAAGCCAGCCTTAGCAAGATCCTGTATCAAAATATAAAAAATGTAAAAAGGGCTGGGGATGTGGCTCAGTGGTTAAGTGCCCCTGGGTTCAATTCCTGGTACCAAAAAAAAAAAAAAAAAAAAAAAAAGCAGGGGTGAGGTGGGGAGTGGCAGGGGGAGTGGTGGTAGAACTTGGTGCTCATACACCCAGGGCCCAAGGATTTGAGAAAACTTGCTACTGACTTAGAGGAACTACCCTACATTGTTTCACTCCACCTATTTCAGTTAACTCATCTTTAAAATTAGTGAAACAAAAAGTTCCATATACTTTTCACTTTTTGATGATGATCTATTATTAAAGAATGCTGGGATCTGAAAAGGTTTCCGGGTTCTACAGACGTCCGACAAGACCACAGAAGTTGAGTAATCATCATCAATGAAGATTACTGTGGGGTAATGGTTATGAAACTGTTTTCTACTTCTGCATGGGAATTTAACCTCCCAATTAACTTTCCAGTTTTGTTCCTGGGGCAATCAGATAAAACTGGCATGTTACCAGGGAACACTGCTGGTGATGAAAGTGACCCCTGATTGGCAGCCTGCATCTGGCCTGGGCAGACCATCCATAATTTATGGGCAGCCGCATCTTTGTGATTGCATGAGTGTGGCAACAGTTGTAGCTAGGGACATCTTTTGCAGGGTCCCCAAATGCTGTGCTTGTGAAGTTGTTGTAAGATATATTGGCTCCTGCGGTGCCTGAGGCATTTAAGCCATGGTGACTTTCACACAAGCCTGCTGTGGCCTGAGCAGGAATCTGGGGGTGGAAAATTCAGGGCCAGTCCCTGAACAGCTACAAGGATTTCTGCATAAGAGCATTGCTTGACACTTCTAGCTAGGAAGCCAGTGTTCTCATCTTTTATACTTTTGAGAAGACCAGTCCCGATATGTTTTCTACTTTAAAATGATCATAAATGGCATTTATTACTATTAAGAAAATAAAAGAACATTTCCTCTTATGTGTCTTGGTCTCTGGTTATAACTGAGTCTTTCCCACAAGGAAAGGTCCCTTTTTAATTCCTGGACCTGTGCTTACTTGATAGGGAAGCTGAATAGTTGTGCTTCCACCATCTAATACTAGCAGATTTAGGGGACCTTCAAGGAAGGATAGGCCACACCATACAGAGTCAAATCACAAGAGCTCTCCCCAGTGCTAGACAGTTATGATGATTTTATATTTATTTGCTTATTTCCTACCACCTCATTCTTTGGACCTCCTTTTTTTCAGACCCAGACATGAAAAAGGTCTTTTGACTACCTTATCTCAACTCTTCTTTCTCTAATCCTTTCCTTCCCCCTAGAGTTCATCTCACTTTACTGAGTCTCAACTAGCTTGAAATGCCCTTGGCTGGGAACATCCAAGATCATCGGTTGCTTCCATAAGCAGCTGATGAGTACGGTGTTTGATGTCTGTGCCTCATGCTCAGCACCAAGCTCAGAAATACACCTTCTCACCTCACTGCATGACTTATCTTAGGTTCCAAGAACCTAAGAGTGGCACTGCTGGTTGTGAAATTTGAGGGAAGAAAATTAGAACAACTATTTAGTGAAAAGGGAGGGGACAGGCAGCCAGAGAGAGGCATGCATAGTTGGAGCTGATCTTAGGAAAGAATGAAGCTCTCACAAAGTGGGCTCATCTAAGCAAGGCTGTTCCCAGGAATGACAACAGGAAATCTGAAAACCTACTCTATCTTTTCCATGATCTTGCCCCTATTTCTCTATGACAACTTTGGTGGTGCAGTTGCTTAAAGACACACACACACAATGACAGTGGGAATGTCAACTGTAACAGTTGATATAATCTTTTGGGAAAGCATGTACCTGACCCTATGGATTAAAGAAGGTGAATGCTGGGATTTGAAAAGGTATCCGGGTCCTACAGATGTCTGACAAGACCCTATGGATTCCATTCCTCAATATTTATTCCAGAAAGGTAAAATAAACCAATGAAACCACAAGCATGATTTTTTTTAACATTGAGAAAGATTACATAGCAATGAGGAACTGTTCGAATAGCCACTGTGAGTTCAACTTTGACCATATATACATGCAAGAGGACAAAGATAAGAATGAAAACAGTTGTGACCAGGTGGTAAGATTATGTATGATTTACTGTATCTCCTTTAAAGAGTCTTCATTCTGTTATCTTATTTAAATACAGAATGAAAACATTAACATTAGAATCATTTAGCCAAGAGGGATTTAGAATATTTTCTCATCCCTAAGGCACTTAAGAGTGATATGAATTGTCATTTTTATACCTGGGGTATACAAGCATTGTTAGGTCACAATATATAGTTTTATTTTTTAATCTGGTTTAAGTTGGATCAATTTAAATAGTCATGCTTATAGAATTATGTAATTTTACAAGTAAATGAATCTTTAAGACTTTCATTTTAAAGCTTGAGATTTTGTAAGTTCGAAGCTGACTCACAAATTTTCTGCCATTCACATAACATAAGCTTTTTAAGCCAAAAAAAGATAACAATATTACTTAGTATTGTCATCAACTCTAGCTCTTATTCAGTGTGTAACATTAGGTTTAGTACTACAATCTTCATATATATCATTTCTCTTTATTTTCAGTCACCAGAAACCAGGTTTCAATTTAATTAGGTTGCCCCAAATTAAATCACACTAAACAATGATTATGTAGAGCTTATCATTTGCTAGGCAATTTACCTGTACTAACATGTATTCACCCCTTTAATCCTGAGAACAAGCTTGTTAGGTAGATAAGAATTTATTCCCACTGGGCAGATGAGGAAACTCAACTCAGGTGAGATATACTTGCCCAAGGTCTGGACTTACCTGGTGAGTGGTGGAGGCAGGATTCCAATTCTGCCAATCTGGCTCTAGAACCTGTTCCCCAAATCATTGCCTCATGCCCTACTCAGGAGTGTCTACAAAATAGTTTCCAATTCAGGCCAGCACTCCTTCAACTGCACCATATTGCATCCAATTTGGCAGATGAGAAAACTTGTCCATGGTCATATGATTAGTTAATGGTTGAAGATTAACTTCTTGACTTTGAATCTAATTATCTTCCTATTATCTCAGACTTCTGAGAATGAATAGAAAAATACCTAGCTAAAAAACAAAAGCAAATGAGAAAGCTCAGGGAAATCAAGTCTAAGACCTCCAAAAAGACAAAACTCTTTGTCTTGCCACTATTTTAAGTAGACTTAGTTCTACAAGTTACTGACCAATGCTGGTCCTCAGAAATCCATGTCCTAGATAGGATGGGGAAGAATCTACATGAAGGAAGGATCTTCTGGGAGATATGGCCATCACTCCTGACCAAAATTTATGTGTTTGTGTTGTGCATGATTATGTGGGAAATGACATTCCAGTGATTGTGCAAATCATTTTCTGATTTAAAAAAATGCTCTAAGAAAAACAGCTTAGAGGATGTGATGGTTGGTTGTATGTTAACTTGGCTAGTTCATACTACAGTTATTTAATCAAAGTTTTGATGTGACAGTATTGTGTAGATTTTAGAATAGAATTAACATCTACACTCGACCTTCAATAAAGGCAATTATCTTTGGTAGCTTGGCTACGCCTCATCCAATCAATTGATGACCTTATGAACAACAAGTCAGGTTTCCTGGAGAAGAAATTCTGCTTCTAACTACAGCATTAACTCAGCCTGAGTTTCCAGCTGATCTCATCTTGAGATTTCAGACTCACCAGCCACAATTACATGAATGAATTTCTTATTATAAACCTATCTGTATCCACCCACCCACCCACTCACATGGTCCCATTTCTTCAGAGAATCCTAACTGATATACAGGTCTTGTCAGGACTTCAATATGCTCCCAAAATGCTGTGCACACAGATCCACTTGACATACAGATTATGAAAAAGCAGAAATAGGCTGAAACGAAGGAAGAAAAGTTTGGCCCCAGTGAAGGGAGGGACCAGAGCAAATGGTCCTCTCCCCCATCAGGTCCCAGTAGGCAAATTGTTAGAATAATCTCTATCCACCTAGTCAGAACTCAAAGAGGGTGTGCTTGCTGCTTAAGCAACTCGGAGTCCCCATAGTGCAAAAATGACTGCTGGGAGGAAAGAATATACACTTAGATTTCTAGGAATTAATAACAAAGAAGGCATTCTCCTCAGGGCAAGTTCAAGCAGCATCCTGGAGAATGCTGACAGACAGGAGCACCTCTACTCCTTCACTGTTTGGGGATCCTATGTTACCCCATTTCCCAAGCTAGGAGACTTTGATTTGCTTCCAGTTTGAAAAATAAATCTGTCTTTTCTTCCAACTTTCTTCTTCATTGCCATCTTTGGCAGTCTCCTCCCCTGAATGACTAGAGAGGCGCCAACAAGGAAAGGTGCAGGACAGGCAATTGATCTCACCTTGGCTTCTGAGGTGGGTTCCAAGAAGCAGAGGCGATTCCCAAGCCCCTCAGCAGCCAGGCAGAACTTCCTTTGCTCCTTGTGAATGCTTGCAATGCACTGGAGTACCACTTCATCTTCCTGCCAGGAGAAGAGACACAGTGTGAGTGGAAAGAGGCCGTCTCCCTCAGAATTAGGCAGGCGCCAATCCCCAATGACAGGCACATCCTTTCTTTTGTTTTAAACCTGGTTAGTGAAGGAGAGTTTTTATCCACATGCTTATATTCACATGACATTACTGAGCATCTGCTGTGAATCAGAATGCTACTAACTTCTGGAGTAAAGTCAGTCAAAGCAAATACAGGTTTAGCATCTCTCATCTGAAAATCCTCAATCCAAAATGCTCCAAAATCAAAAACTCTTTAGAGTTCAGAATAAGGCCGAGAGTGGAAAATTCCACAGCTGACTTCCTACAATGGGCCACAGTCAAAACACAGGTACACCAAGAATATTATATAAAATTACCTATGCATTAGATGTGTATATGAAATAATTTGTGTGTTTAGACTTGAATCTCATCCTAAAGATATATCATTTTCCAAGATCTGAAAAAAAAAAATCTGACATCCAAAACATTTCTAGTCCGAGCATTTTGATCAGATAAAGAATACTTAGCCTGACTGGGGAAAGGAGAGACTACATACGGCATGGGCCTCGCTTCTGAGATACACAAAAAGGCATACAGTCTATATATATGGCTGAGCAAAACACTTCAATGCTTAGATGAATATAAAAACAAATCTAAGCAATCTTTCCAAATATGGATTAAAGCAATAAAATGGGATTAAAAGGGAACAGATACAGAAGAAACTGGATTGAAGTGACATTAATGGAGGGAGAGCTTACTTCAGGTGGGAGAAACGTTTTGTTGGAGGAAGAAAGCATCGGCAGTAGGCAGCACATGTGTTGGGAATGATGGATTAAAGTTCTGGAGTGTCACAGAAGGGGAGTGGGAAAAGAAGCCTTGAAGATTCAAATTGGAAAGAAGAATTAAAGGTCAAGCAGAAGAGCCATACTGAATTCTCAAGGAAGGGAGCTCCTTCCCACATTCTCAAAAGCAGCCCTCCTAAAATTTCAGAAAGCTTGCTTTAACAGCATTCCTCTTGCTGATGGTCCTAGGAAGGAGTCTGAACTCCATTTCCACTCATATGTGTACTTCCTGCCTGAAGTAGAAAGGACCTTTTTCCTGCCAAAGCTTTCATCCTTGCTCCTCTCATGCTCTATCAAGTTAAACATCAGAAAGACTACAGTGTGGTTAGGTTAAAAATGTGACCACAGAGGAGAGCCGGTTGCAGGTTCCTCCCTAGCATTATTTCATCCATTGCTCTATCTTTTCCTCATGTCCCCACAGTATTGGGGTTTGTCCTTGAGTGTCTGTTAGGGTTTGAATGTGAAGTGTCCCCCAAAAGATTATGTGTGAGACAATGCAAGAAGGTTTAGAGGAGAAATGATTGGGTTATGACCAATCCATCAGTAAACTAACCCCTTGATGGGGACTAACTGAGTGGTAACTGAAGGTAGTAGGGTGAGGCTAGAGGATGTGGGTATTGGGGGGTGTGGCTTCGGGGTATACATTTTGTATCTAGCTAGTGGAGTCTGCTTCCTGATCATGTGAGCTGCTTCCCTCCATCATACTCTTCCCCAATAAGGAAGGAAGACAATGAACTGAGATCTCTGAAACCATGAGCCCTCCAATAAACTTTTCTTCCTCTATAATTATCAGGTCTTTTAGTCACAGTAGAGAAAAAGTTGACTTAAGCAGTGTTGGAAAGGTAGACTAAGTCAAAATGGTTTCTTAAACTGTTGTCTGTGATGTATCTGTCAAGTCAATAAATAAAATGAGTCCACTAGGTGGGAGTGTGAACATGGTCACTACTAACAGAGCCCACAAAAATGTCTGCTGCTGCCCCAAATAGGTGAGGGGCTACGGTGAAATTTGGGAAGCCACAAATTGCAGATGTATGAAAAGACTGGGGGCGGGGGGAAGAGTTTTACTAAGGCACTGAAATATCATTGTCCATTATCATATTGAGTCAGTAAAAAAAATTCAAGAACTTCTGCTTATGTGAAGTCAGAATTCAAGGTTCTCATTTTAATTGAGACAGAAGAAAACTCCAGAATATCACTCTTCCTAAAATTGGGATTCAATGAAATGCCTGAAAGGAATGAAATATTCTCTGTGTGGAGTTTCCATCTAGATCCTGTATCTACCAGAACTGATGTGACCCTCCTAAAGGGTACTGGAAGTAATGGAATACTCTTAGTTGTCAAAATTACTGGGGGCTGCTACTTGCATTTGGAACCGGGGGTCATGGAAGTTAAATGGTCTATAATGTAAGAAGAAGTCCTCAATGTACATTATTTTTTTTTCTTCCAAAATACCAAGAACACCCTGCATTGAGAAATACAAAATTCACTGGTAAAACAAACAAATGACAACAAGAACCCAAAACAGGCATTTGAAAGAAAAAAGCATCTGATTACGGACCACATTTTCCCACAAATAAGTGAAATCAAGTTTCCCCTTTAAAGTTTGCTTTCAAGGTCCCTTTCCATGACTGCTTGTTCCATTCCCTTTCCTTCCAAGGTGCCCAAATCACCTTGATTTGACCTTGCACTGGATTGCTTGGGGTCTGTTTGTCTTCTGAGATTTTCCATATCCTTAAAACACAGGATTCCAAGAAAGTGATGGAAGAAACAAACCTGTTCTGATTCAATTTGTGAGGAGCGGCCCTGTCCCAGTGTGTTTATATTTGGGCAGTCTGAGTGACACACATGTGAGTGTGGAGTTCTTGGCCAAACTGATGCTTCTTTTAATACTATTTTTTTTTTCCAGATTCCATCTGGAACCTTATGCTCAATGCTGACCTAGCTGCTGACACCACCTGGAGTGGCAGCCTGCACCTGCCTTTGTTCCCTACAACAGCTAGACATCTGGAACCTTCAAGTGCTTGATATACTAAAATCTTTGCAGCAAATTCCAGTTGGAGTCACAAGATGAGTTAATTCAACTGATCTCATTGCTGCTTTCATTTCCTACTAATATACCGAACACAAGCCCCTTCAGTTCCCAGCCTTTCCAAATTTACTCATGCCTGTACTGACCTGCACTGTCTCCCTGCTAAGCAATTATTTCTCATCCTTTCTCAGTTTGCTCTAAATCAAATTTGGGTACTGCCCAAAGGTATCATTTCCAAGGCACCCCCCTTAATCAGAGGTTGCAAATGCTTCTGCATCTTGCTTCTAGCTCTATAGAGGCTTGCATTCCTCTCATTAGTCCCAGTGCTACATTTAGACCATTACTCTTCATCTATGTGCAAAACCTCTTCCATTTTGGTATGCAAAATCTACCCTCCACATCATCTTTGGCTACTTCTCTTATCATTTATGTGACTCAATGACAATAAAAAAAAAATCTAATACGACTTCAGTCTACTGACTATCTACCAATGAAAAAGCATCCTGCTAGGATACTATGGCTATACACTGTTTTATAAGGAAAGACCCATTAATTATGTAATAATGAACTTGTGGGTACAAAGACTAGCTTCCAGCTTTTCTCTACTCCACTTCAGCTATCATCCCAAGTAACTTTATGGTTTATGTGGATCATCTGTCCAAAATGAACTTCTGTATCCAACTATTTCTACTCTGCTTCAGTAACATACCATGATAAACCTTCTTTTCCATCACCTGAAACAATTCCATTTCTAAAATCAAAACTAGACTCTTCCACTCTTTGAAACTGATCTCTTTCTTTTTCATTCTCTCAGTTCCATTAGACAAGTTCAACTTCAAGTTTTCCAGTTCCAAGAAGCCACCTCCACCCCCACTTATTTCCTCTGCTTCAGTAAGAATGGCTGATCTTTTGATAGAAAAAAAAAAGTAAAAACTGAGGGGTTATATGCCATTATAAATTTATGGCCTTCTGCTTCCTTATTTTTAGCTTGTTCTAATTCTGATTTCACTGGGATAAAACCATAGATATTCTTTTTTGTAGGAATCAGAGCACATATAATTCAGTCAATATCAAATAACTACATATATTATCTTTAAAAGAAAGAGAAACAGAAGAAAGTGCCAAGTTGGAGGGTAATCAGTAAGGTAGGGGTGAATAACAAGACCTTTCAGATTCAGCCCCTTGTCCTTATGGGTAAGGGGTATGAATCTTTTAAGTCCCTAGGAAATAATATCTTCAGGATCATATAAAGATGCCCTGCTTGTAATCCAAGAGGTCAAAATGTCTCGGCTGGATCTGCCCCCACTGTTGAGCTCTATCTAACACATCTGGCTCCGTCTCTCCCCTTCATTCTCATGCCTCACTGCCTCCCAGTCAAGCTTAGGCTTCCAAAATGCTTCCTCTTCAAACCCTCAATTCCCATATTCAATCTGTCCTCCCAGCTCTTCTTTCTGATGAATCCTTCCCATCTCATTTTTCTCCTGAGACCCCTGAAGTTAGGGCTTTCCCAAGAACTGGTCTTTGTCACCTTTCCTTGGCAATCTGTCCATTCTTCAGGCCTCTAGCTGCTTCTGAGGAGTTGCCACATGACTGGTGCCTCCAGCCACCTGGGCTTCTAGGGTTCTAAACCTCCACCTATTCCTAAATGAATTCCTGGATTTGTGGACACTGACATGTCCCAATGCACACAAAGAACTTTTCAGTCTGTCACTTTTATTTTTCCCCATGTGTGTTAATGGCATTTCCAACTATGAAAACCAGGTTTGGATGACGTTATCTTCCCTTTCTCAGTTCTGCCTTTTTCCTGTTGCAGAGCACATGGGCAAAGGATAAAAAGGAGATTGAAGGTCTGAGGGTAAGACAGGCTCTTTCGGCATTCTTAATCTGGCCTATTTCCAGAGACAGAGTTCTGATGCTTTTCCTGCTGAAAATTCTCAATGGCTTTCTCTCCAATGTTCACAAAACAAATACAAACTTCCTGAACTAGCATTTGAGGACTTCCAAATTCCCAGTCCCATGTCACCTACTATATCTGAATCAGGCGAACTGACAATCCCTAATGACAGGCATGTGTTTTTTGTTTTAAAATCTGGTTAGGAGACATCCCCTGCTCCCATGCCTATATTCTCATGGCATCACAGAGCATTATCTTCTCTGTAGAGTTATACCCATTCAATGGAACTCTGGTGACTAATGTATTTTATGTACCAAATTATAATTTATTGCATGGATATATTTTTACATTATAATCTAAAGTTTATGAGAGCAGAAAACTTATGCTTTTTCATCTAAGCTGGGAATGGCATGTTTGGCAAAAACACACTGACTGACAGATAATCAGATTACAAGAGATTTCCTTACTCTCACCCATAAGGGTCACTGTTTCATTGATGAGCCAGAATGGAATAATCAAATGAGAACAGATGCTGACATAATAAAGTGATAATGAGGTTTTTAAGTCCATTTCAAAAGTGTTTAGATTGCATTTCTTATTATCGATGATATCATTCATTTAGCACTTCTCAATCAGACTCTATACTGATACGTCCCCCTAGATTATTTAAGTCAACCTAACAACATAACCACTTTACAAGTGTGGACACCAAAGCTCAGAGGAGTAACGCAATTTTAATAACAGTGAATCTATAAAGAACAGTCATTATGTACCACTGCGTTACAGTAACCGTTTAATCCTTACAAAACCCTAGAATGTGGGTACTAATATGCTCCCTACTTGGTAAAGGGGTGAGGCACAGAAAGGGTAAGTGAATGCCCAGTGCCACACAGTTTTTAAATGAGACACCCAGACCTTGAACTGAGGGTTGTCTGAGGAGTCTGTCTTCTTTATCATGATGCCAAACTGGATCTCTTACTCCAAGATACTGACCTTACCAATAGAACTGAATTCATGTCTGCTGTCTCTAAGGCTCATAGTGATGGTGTTGATAAAAATAGCTTGAAGCCCTTTCACATGGTCAAACAACATTGAATAGTTAAAAAAAAAAAAAATCATACAGCACAATGCCAGGGAGAACAGCCAGAGTGCTGAAGCCAATAAAAACATTTCTGCGTCCAGTGACTGCAATACTGGAGGGAGTGATCATCAGCTCAAAATGTGAAATAAAAGGGGGAAAGTGGTTAAAATCCAAGGTATATCATATGTCAGATTCCCTCCAAGCTATGTGGTTCATACGCGCCAGGCCCTCCAGTCATAGACTCAACCTGTGGTGGTGTTGAGTGATTGTCCCTGAACAAGGACATGCAGCCTTCAGCTTAGATCTCACTGTCACAGGTCATCTCTGACAAAGCAAGTACTTTTGGCCAAAGAACTTTGAACTTGAAAATGGAATTTGCTTATTCCTTCCTATTGCTGCCTTCTCACTCCCTGGCTCACAGCCCAACGGCTGGAACAACAGAGTGCCACGTTTGCCATTTCTGAGCTGATGGTGGGGCACCTTGGCTCTCTCTCTTCTCTCTGGGTTGTTAGCAAAGAACATTCTGGGACAAGACAAAATGGCTGACAGCTCTATTTAAGGTAGATCATCAGGCAGCTGATGACAGCCCTATAGTTAGATCTGCGCATCACCAGTGCTGAGAAGCTCATGAGCCTGAACACATGGGACCGCGTGCAGGCCAGCAGAGCTCCCGGTCCATGTTCAAATGCAGAGTAAAATCCATAACCATTTGCTGCTTTAAAGGGGAAGACATGTCCTACCCACTTGTCTTGAACATCAGGCTCTATTTTAGGGAACTGATAAAGTTAGAGCTACTTGCTAAATATAGGTAAAGACATGGATGTCAACTTAATCTGAAGCTTTACCCCAAATCATCTCTTCAATAAAAAATAAGTGGGGGCCAATGACAGTGGTTCATGCCCGAGATTCCAGCAACTCCGCAGGCTGAGAAAGAGGGACTGCAAGTTCCAGTCAGTCTCTACAACTTAGCATTTTACTCTCAAAAAAAAAAAAAAATGGCTAGGGATGTGACTCAGTGGTAAAGCACCCCTGGGGTCAATCCCTAGCACCAGGATAAAAAAAAAAAAAAAGAAAGAAAATGGATGGGCTTTTTGGATTGATGAGACAATCTGCAGATTATTTCACAGAGATTAATGGCACTGGTCACCTATTTCATATGTTCCAAATATGAATAGTTTTTACTATTTGCATCTTTCAGTTTTAAGAATCTCCCCTTTCCCTATGAATCCTCAGTGCCTAACATAGTACCCGAGCACTGCACAGAGAAACATTTGTGAACTCTAAGAATCATATTCTGAAAACTAATATTAACAAAAATGCTTATGCATAAAAATTACATAATAAAGATTTCTCTTAAAGTACTGATGATATTTGCTTCTATAGTGACCCTTGAGACATTCCAATTTTTAAAATTTTTTAAATATTTATTTTTACTTGTAGATGGACACAGTACCTTTATTTTTATGTGGTGCTGAGGATTGAACCCAGTGCCTCTCACATGCTAGGTCAGTGCTCTGCCACTGAGCCACAACCCCAGTCCCACATTCAAATATTCTTAATCCTACTTTATAAATTATAAACTTAAGGTTTTAGATTAACTTTTTGGGTAAAGTTTTAGAATGAGGTCACACCCACAAATATTTAGCAAGTAACCCAACTTTATCAACTAAACGTGTATAACCAGTCCAAAGTCCAACTCTCCAAGGATGAGAGTCAGCTTTTTGACAAATTTGTCATTGCTTTTGTTTTGCTTTTTAGTTTTAGTTTAATTACCCCTTTGGTATTTCTTTGTCTTAGCATCTATCAAAAATTTGGAATGGCTACCCACCTATTTCTGGATCCTTGATTATTGCAAAGTGCAGTAAGAGGGAAATTTCATGAGACCAAGAATCAAAGTTGATAAAGCTTCCCTTTCCTTTCACACTTTCATCATTTGGGTTGTGAAATACACATTAATTTACTTTTTTCTCCTATGCTCTCGAAGCTCCTTCTCTGTCTCATTTCGCCCTCTCTAATGCTGGGGTAGAGAGGATTGAATCCTTAGGTGCTCTTCTTTCCTGCACCCTTCTCTATGGTGGTTTCATGACTCAAAAGCTTTGTATAGCTTACAACACATTTGTGCCCCCAGATTAAACCTCTCCTCGGAATTCCAGACTTATACCTCCACCTGCATATTCAATATCTCCACTTGGATGTCCAAGAGGCACCTCAAGTTTAGGATGTCCAATGGATTGTCTCCCCCAGGGGTGTTCCTTCTGTCTCTTCCTCTACTTCAGGATATGGAAACTCCTTTCTTTAAGTTGCTCAAGCAAAAAGAAAATAAAAAATATCTTGAAGTTATACTGATTCTCTTTCACTTCACATCCACATCACTGAGAAATCCTGTCCATTCTACCTTTAACATAGTTGTAAGTTGCACCAACTTACATCCTCACCACCATCTACCAGCTCCTGCCATCTCTTGTCACAGTTACTGTAATCACCTCTGACTTTGTTTCTCACTCATGTCTCTACACAGTGCCAGCATCTTTTAAACCCGAGATCAATTCATTCCACTACTCAAAACCCTCCAGTAGCTTCCTGTCTCATTAGGGGAAAGGTAGAATTCTTATCATAGCCTTCCAAGTCCTAAGAATAGACCAGCCTCCAAATGCAAAATCACCAGGAAATACCACCTCATACCTGTTAACATGGCTATTACTTAAAAGAGAAAATGAGTTGGCAAGGATGTGGAACAAAGGGAACTCCTGTACACTTGATAGATACCAGTTACCGTTCCCCAGGTGGAAATGTAACATTACAGCTACTCTGGAAAAGAGTAGAGAGATTTTTTTGAAAAATTAAAACAATATATAGAACACCATATGATTCAGTAATCCTGCCTGAGTACATATCAAGAGGAAATAAAATAATATTCCAAAGGAATATCTATACCCCTATATTCACAGCAGCATTGTTTATAATAGACAAGATACAAGTTAACTTAAATATTGACAGATGTTGGATAAAAAATCTTTCTCAGACATAAGAATATCACATGGGGCTGGGGATGTGGCTCAAGCGGTAGCGCGCTCGCCTGGCATGAATGCGGCCAGGGTTCGATCCTCAGCACCACATACAAACAAAGAAGTTGTGTCCGCCGAGAACTGAAAAATAAATATTAAAAAATTCTCTCTCTCTCTCTTAAAAAAAAAGAAGAATATCACATGTTCTTGAAAAAGGAAATATTTCCATTTGTATCAACATGGACAAGAGGATATTATGCTAAGTAAAATCAGCCAGATGTAGAAAGACATATACTACATGATCTCACTTATATAAAGTGGTCAAGATCACAGAAACAGTACCATGGTAGCTGCCAGGGTTGAGGTGGGCAGAGCTGTTGGCCAAAGGGTCAAATTGCTTCAGTTACACGAAGATGAATAAGTGCTAAAGCATGTGACTGCAATTAACAATAATGTACTGTGTACTTAAAAATTGCTGAGAGTAGATCTTAAATGTTCTCACCACACACAAAGGTAACTCCATGAGATGGAAATGTCAATTGGCTTGATCGTGGTGATCATTTCATGACATACGTATATCTCAAAGCATCAAGTTGTATCTCTTAAACACTTCCCTACAATTCTCCTGTAGCACTCTTTTGCTTGCTTTGTTTCAACTACACTGACCTCTCCTTTGGAACTTGAACTTTGAAGGGTGATCCTTCCTCCAACTCTTTGTTTTACCCACACGCTTTTCTCCCAGAACCTGCAGCACTCCCTTCCTCACTTCCTCTAGGTATTATCTCAAACGTCACCTTGCCAGAAAGCCTTCTTTCGTTGCCCAATATAAAAGTAAAACCCCATTCTCCTGATGAATTCCCATTTTGTTCATCTGTCTTCTTTTGAAACTAGCACTCACCCTCTAATTATATGTATTTTTATATCTATCCCTCCTATTAAAATGCAACCTTTGTGGCGACTGCTTTGTTCCCTGCTGTATCCCCACTACCCAGAACAGTGCCTGAAACATGACGGACACTCAAATAGTCACTGGATGGAGGATCAGTCATTTTTCTATTAAATACAACATCACAAAAAGTTGGGGATTTATTTTCTCTTTTATACTTTTACTGGAAGTGTCCGAATAGTCCTTGGTCCCAGCTAGAATTACATACTTATGTTTGGGACTTAGAAATAAAAGAGGCACCCTCAGTCTCAGGACCCCTTCTGCTCCAGTTGCAAAAAGTTTCTAACTTTTCACATTGACAAAGGAAGCAGAGGCTGGAGTTTGATTGCAAAATGTACTCAGCCTCCCATGGCTATTCCCTTTGGAAGTTTCAGGGAAAAAAAAGCAAAAGGGAAAGTTTTCCCTAAATTGATCAAGGAGACATACAGCCATTAGGGTTCACATATGCAATTAATTCTCCCTCAGGCAGAACATGCTGCTATGGGATGTGAACAAATGCAGTGGCCTACGACATTTCCCTAGAAATAGCTGTCAACTTATTAATAATTTCTCTTCCATAAAAAGGAAAAAATAATTATATAGTTGGTACCAGGGAATTTCAGGCTATACCTGAGGCTTTCTAACTATAACATTATAACTTTGTACTCTTCTCTCCCATCCAATCAGAAAACACCAGGTGAGTGACCACACCCAGGTAAATGCACACACTTCTTTGATTTCTTTCTGCTTTAGATACATCATCCAGGAATAAGAATGAATGGGAGCTATCTGGCAAACTATACCAAATCCTGATGTTCACTGTCTAACCTCAGAGGCAGCAAGGACTGGTGGTAAAGTCATGCCAGAAAAATTTTGGTCTCTGATCTAATGTTGCTCTGAACCTTATTTTTAAAAAAACTTATTCCTAGGACACTTTAAGTGTCCAGGTTCATATCATAAATGCATGTTCGTGACTTTGTCTTATCTCGTTCTCTTAAGCACTGTAGCCCCAGAAGCAGAAGAGCATCCAGGGCCCTACGGAATGAACTTGAAAAATTATACAGTGATACTTATGTTTGCATGTCATTAGATCTACTCTTTAAGTCAATTTCTCATCTTTTGTCATTGGTTTTGGGACCCGTGACTCACAAGATGAAGCATAATTCTTTTTCTGGGCCACACAAGTCACCCAAATCAACAGACTACTTTTCATCAGATCTTCTAATACTTAGACTCCAGGAATGGGCCTCAGTATGTCCACTATTTTTTTTTGTTTGGGGGCGGGGAGGATAACTAAGCTACTGAGATTCTTTCTACTTGCAGTACTTTTAAACAGGGTGCTTTAAAGAATTTCCTTTTTTATGTTAAAAAAAAGTAAAGGACACTAAAATAACCAACAGAGGGGACTCTCTGAATATTCTGTGTACACCAACACTCCAAGATAGTGACAGATGTAAAATTTGAAAGCAAGAACAAAGCACCAAGCAATCTCCATACCAAATCTAATAGCTTAGGAACATTGTGCCTTTTTCAAAAAGAATTCCTGATGAGGTTAGTGGATTTTAATGAAATTTATGGGCTGACATTCAGCTGGGTAAATCTTTGGAAATGAGGTCACGTACAGGCAACAGGAAGGTTTTCATAATTTAATGGTACATAAAGCCGTATGAATTACCTGTCCAGGACTAAGTTCCTTAAAAAGAATTACCCATTTCTTCTACTTCCATTCAGATCTAAGTCATACATTCATTCAGGAAATATTTGTACCCTCAATTAAGTGCCAGACTGTCTTGTGGTCTGGGAGTGAACAAGACAGCCAAGGTGCCTGCCTTCCTGGGGTTCACATTCTAGGAGGACAAATATTTCATGCACTGGCTCCAACAGGCTTTGCATAGCAGTGACCTACAAAGACACTGATATAATTCAGGACACTGAAGAAGACAGTGACAAGAACACAAGGATGTTCAAGCTACTTCTCTTTCCTTCCTGAAAGCTTTTCTGCCCCAGGCTGAGCCACTGTGAGTTTCTATTGAAGAACTTACACCTCAATATTATAACTCTTGGGTTTCTTATTTAAATCCCCCCTTCCAGATGTTTAATGCATAGAAGGCAAGGAATACATCCTGTTCATCTCCAGCTTGGTTATCTTGTACTCCCAACATCTGCCCTATGGAAAACATGCCATGGATGTTCAATGAATAAAAATAATGGTTAGGAGAAATAGTCAATCAGTATGGTATGTAAAATTCGAGTAGAAACCTATAGACTAAAGTATCAAAATTTTGTTAGGAATTAAAATTAAGAACTTTCCAGGGTTATAAGACATACCTCCTGAGGATAACAAGGACCAGCATAACTGAAATGCCAGGAATTCTCAACTCATTCTCCTGGGCAAGGCTCAGTTAGTATATCTAGTTCCCAAGGATAGTCTGGGATTATAAGTTGGATATTGTGTGTGGCAACTTCCTGTATTAAAGGTTGTAGTACAGAAAGGCTCTTCTCACCCTGTATCAGTGAATACATAACACTTAAGGAAGGGGTGACAGCAGAAGCTCAGATCTAATGATTCCTCCAGGCACTGATTTAAACACTTTGTATTTCCTAGACTCCTAAAAATTCTCTCTTGTTATCTTTATATCCATTCTATAGGTGTAGATATTCAGGCTTGAGCTCACATGTTAAGTGACTGCCCAAAGTGAGATGGACATTTCTTTTGTTCATGCATTCATTTATATATATATTTTGATTGAGTGTCCATTACACACCATGATCTTGAGAACACAGAAATGTGTTAGAGCAAGTAAAGCCACAGATACTACAACTCCCAAGGTCTTGGTGGCTTCAGGGTCAATGCTGAGGTCTTTAGCACCTTGGCCCCCACAGCTCTACCATTTCCTGGGAAAGTAGCTGGGCAGAATTACAGGTTCCTGCCACCTAGGAAGCCCCACCATGCCCTCTCCAGCCTCCAGGAGCATGGCTTTCCAGTTTGGCTACCTGGCCTCACCTGTCCAAGCCTCATGGCTATTCCTAGAACTATCCAAACTTTTATCCTTAAGTGACTTTGGGAAATAAGAGTCTTAGCTCATGCTGGGGAAAAGGATGTCCCAAATCTCTCAGATAATCCCTCCACATACTGGTAAAGGGAGCAGAAAGTATCTCATTTTTCTTCTATTTTTTTTCTGATTTTTGTCTTATTTCCATGAGTCTATAGGAAAAAAAAAACTTATCTACTGTAAAGCAGTGGGACACAGCCCCATGTGGACATAAAAATCACGGGAGTACTTTTAAGAATATACTGATGCTTGGGTTGGGTTGTAGCTCAATGGTAGAGCGCTTGTTAACATAAAAATCGCATGTGTGAGGCACTAGGTTCATCTCAGCACCGCATATAAATAAAATAAAGGTCCATTGACAATTAAATAAATAAAATTAAAAAAATAATAATATACTGGTGCCTGAGCCCTAGCCCAGTCCAAGCAAATGGGAATCTCTGGGGACAGGTGCTGTGTTCAGGTATTTAAGAGCTCCCTAGATGACTGACACAGTGGAGAGAGGGGACTTCCCAATAGACCCAGTTCAAGTAGTTCCAGTGGGAGAAGCGAGAGAAGGCTAACAGATGTTCTGATACAGGTATGGATCACAGGGGGAAACAAGTGAACTCTGGGTGTAGTAAAAAAAAGTAGTAGGGAAAAGATCCAGCATTAGGTCTTCATTTTCCTTTCATCAAGGCTCCAAAGCCACCACTAACCCCAGACATGCCAATCACCAAAGGCTCTCAGTTGCCTCTCTCTTATTAGGTAATTCCCTCTAAAACAGAACCCAATTCATTTTTCTCTTCTTCTCAAAGCCTTTATAATACTTCTCCATGGAATACATGAGGATACCGGGACTAGACAGGGAGACGATCTGGCAGTTTTAAGTGAATCAACAAGAATTAATACCTCACAGATGCCTCTGGAACTAGGAAATCATAAACTTACAATGGACTGGAGGTTTAAAACAGAAGCCTTGCCGTATTAATCAGGGTTCTTTAGAACAACAGAACCAGTATGAGATAATACACACACACACACACACACACACACACACACACACACACACAAACTGTCTTATGCAGTTATGGAAGCCAAGAAGTCCCACAATATGCCATCTGCAAACTACAGAACCAGGAAGGCTGGTGATGTAACTCCTGGAGTCTGAAGTCCCAAGAACCAGAAGCTCTAATGGCCAAGGTCAAGAGAAGACAAATGACCCAACTCAGGAACAGAGGGAAGGAGAATGTGCCTTCTTGTTCTATCTGTGCCCCTAGCAGATTGGATGATGACCTCCCACATTGGTGAGGATAGATTATCTTACTGAGACTAGTGATTCAATTGCTAATTTCTTCTAGAAGCACCACCACAGAAATGTTTTCTCAGTTACCTGGGCATCCCTAAACCCAGTCAAGTTACACATAAGAATCAACCAACACACTAGCCAACCAACTACCAAGTATTTATTGAGTGTTTTCAAAGTACCTGGCTCCACCTATGCCAAGAAACTTGGTGATTATTCTTTCCCCAATTCATTCCCAAATTGCTGTGCCAAGGGCAAATAACTTTCAGATAAAACTATTTTGAATGAATAACATTCTTTTTATTCCCTGAAAACAAAATGGAAGAGCTGTATAACTGGGAATACATGAATCTTCAAATGCATCTGCCTGTTGTATAATGGTAGATATTGGAGACTCTAGATCTCTCCATTCCACAATTTACATTTTCTTTGCAGTAGCAGGAGTTAAAATATGTAAACAATGTTACATAGCTAATTTATGTCCACCTTACTTTTTATTTAGCACATTTTTTCCCTTCTACATGGAAATAGAGCAAGAAATTTTAGTCTTTTTTCCAAAATGTGGGAAAGTGTATGGGTGGTACTACACCATGTTAAACAATGTGTAAGTAAATATGTTCCAAGAAAATTTATAAAATCATAGTTATCTATAGGTACCTATCCATAGGTTTAACACACACAAAATGCTAGTCATCATGCATTATTTAAAGGTCCATGGAATTGTGAACCTTTCTCTTTATAATCTTAGATTATGAATCCCTGAATCAGTTTGGAACTGAGCATCAACATCTACTCCTTTTAGATAAAGCTGATCAAAGGTAAAGAATGGTCCTTACTTTTTCATAGCTACAAGTAATTGGCACTCTGGGGAGTTCTGATTTAAGATTGGCCCACCAAAAAAATATACAGACAAACCCCACCAGAAACAGCTGAAAGCAAAATTCATCTTTACCAGAAAACCCCCAAAAGGTGGTCATGACCTCATTTGCATGCTCTGTCCCTACCATGTTCTTTTGTGCAAATATACCTCTAAACCAATTCAGGGGATGGAATAAATGGAGTTTGTAGAATCAGTGTTTGGAAGTGAAATACCTCAGTAGTCATTGAATTCATACCTCCCAGCAGTTCAAAAGTTTAAAATGTTCTGTGAGGAGAAATTCATATGCAAAGCACCAAAAGAAAACATGTAAAAAGTCAACAGAAAGATACACTATCTTGCACACTTCCTTTCTGATAAAAAACTTCTGTCATACGCTTTCCTGCTCTCCCTACAAGCAATCTGTGTCCATTAACTAGTTAATCCTCTTAGCATTCTGCAAGATCAATTCTTTAGGCTTTATTATAATTATTTAGCCTGAAAAATTCCAAGCAGAAAGGAAATTCATTATTCACCCTCTGGTATGGGAGGTTTGATATATGGAAGATGGTAACAATGTGTTATCCACTGAGATCAGAAAGAGACAGAATAGTCCTAAAAATAGAGCAAAAAAGATTGAAATGAGATATGAGAGGATTTACTGAAAGTGAGGGTTAAACATTCCTGTAAATTATCAAGATTGGATCACAGTTATTTACACACAATACAGAACTCTCTCTGATGGTTAAAGTGTGTATGATAGGTATTCTGTAAAAATATACTGTATGGAAACAGCAATTAAAAATGGTTCTATTTGGTCAACTTACCCAACTTTTTAAAAAAATATTTTAATTAGGTATATATGACAGCAGACTGTACATATTGGTAACATAACTTTTCATTTCTCCGATTGTACACTGTGTAGCATTGTACCATATGTACAGTCACACATGTACCTAGGATAATGATGTCCATCACATTCCACCATCTCTCTTACCAGCATCCCCCCTTCCCTTACTTCCCTCCACCTTGCCAAATCAAAGTTCCTCTATTTTTTCCATGCCCTGTCCCCCCTTTAAGGATCAGCATCCACTTATCAGAACATTTGGCCTTTGGTTTTGGGGGGATTGGCTTACTTTGCTTAGCATGATAATTTCCAACTCCATCCATTTACTTGCAAATCTTATAATATTCTCTTTTAATGCTCAGCAATATTCCTTTGTGTATATATACCACAGTTTCTTTAACTACTCATCTATCGAAGGGCATCTAGGTTGCTTCCAGTTTAGCTATTGTAAATTGAGCTGCTATAAACATTGATGTGGCTGTGTTACTATAGTATGCTGATTTTTAAGTCCTTTGGTTATAGACCAAGGAACGGGATAGCTGGGTCAAGTGGTGGTTCCATTCCAAGTTTTTTAAGGAATCTCTCTATACTGCTTTCCAAAATGATTGCACCAATTTGCAATCCCACCAGCAATGTACAAGTCCCCACATCCTTACCAACAAACTTCTAGAATTAATAGATGAATTCAGCAAATTAACAGGATATAAAACCAATATCTATAAATCAAATGCATTTCTATACATCAGTGATAAATCCTCTATAAAAGAAATTAGGAAAACTACCCTGTTCACAATAGCCTCAAAACCAACAACAACAACAACAACAACAACAAAACACCTTGGGAATCAACAAAAGAAATGAAAGACCTCTAGAATAAAAACTACAGAACATTAAAGAAGTTGAAGAATATCTTCTAAAGATGGAAAGCTCTCCCATGCTCTTGCATAGGCAAAATTAATATTGTCAAAATGATCATTATATCCAAAGCACTATACCAATTGAATGTGGTTTCAATTAAAATTCCAACATCATTACTTATAGAAATAGAAAAAGCAATCATGAAATTCATTTGGGAAAATAAGAGACCCAAAATAGCCAAAGCACTCCTTAGCAAGAAGAGTAAGCAGGAGGCATCACTATACCAGACTTTAAACTTTACTACAAAGCTATAGTAACAAAAATGGCATGGTATTGACACCAAAACAGACTCAGACCAATGATACAGAATAAAAGACACAGAGACAAACCCACATAAATACAGTTATCTTATACTAGACAAAGGAGCCAAAAACATACCTTAGAGAAAAGGTAGCCTCTTCAACAAATGGTGCTGGGAGAACTGGGAATCCATATGGAACAAAATGAAACTAAACCCCCATCTCTCACCATGCACAAAACTCAACTCAAGGTGGATCTAGAACCTAGGAATTAGACCAGAGACCCTGCACCTAATAGAGAAAAAAGTAGGTCCAAATCTTCATCACATGGGATTAGGCCCCGACTTCCTTAACAAGACTCCTAAAGCATAAGAAATAAGATCAAGAATTAATAAATGGGATGGATTCAAATTAAAAAGTTTCTTCTCAGCAAAAGAATCAATGGGAGCAAATTTTTGCCACACTCATGTCAGAGCACTAATCTCCAAGATATATAAAAAGAACTTAACACCAAAAAAAAAAAAAAAAACAGCAAACAATCCAAAGAATAAATAGGCTAAGGAGCTGAACAGACACTTCTAAGATATACAATCAATCAACAAATACATGAAAAAAATGTTCAACATCTTTAGTAATTAGATAAATGCAAATCAAAACTACTCTAAGATTCCATTTCTTGTCAGAATGGCCGCTATAAAGAATACAAACAACAATTTACCCAATTTTAGTATTATTACTCATGCACTAAAAAATTTGAGGTCCATGAATGCATAAATTATGTATAAGGTTCCCTTCACTGTTTTTAGCAGGGAGTTATGTACAAATAAATAAGTGAGTTTTGATAATGTACTATGGTTACATAAAATGTTAAATTGGTAGAAACTGGATAATGAACACATGGGGAATATCTACATTAATATGCAAATGTTTAGTCCAAAATTATTTCCAAATAAAAACCTGAAGTAAAGCTTCAAAAAAAATACTTATCCTGTTCTTTGTTTATAAAGATAGACATTTTTGCCTAATACTTTTGTTTAGGATCAATATCAAGAGACTCCATCTTTGTAACAATGTGACAAAGTACATGGATGACCACTACAATATTATCTCTGTTATCTGTTCCTGCAGATAATTACTTTTACTTTAGGTTACAAGTAACCTTCCATTTGTCTTACCCAAGGGGACAGTTTCTGACCTTGCCTTATTTGACTTCTGTATGTGGCAGCAACACACTGAACCTCTTCCTTCTTTTGGAAACCTTTTTTTTTTTTTAGGGGGGGGGGGACCATCTAAGGCAATGTCCTGTTCTCCCAATTAGCTTCCCCTCCTCTCCCTTGTCATGCAGCCTCTTGCACCTTCACAACTGGGGTTCCTCCGTCCTGGCTCTGTCCTCAGCCTCTATTCTTCTCAAACTCTTGACCAAGTGACTGGTCCACATCACTGGTTTTAATGCAGACTTATTTATAACTCCTAAATCTTATCTGGGATTCACTTCCCTATTGTTAAGATAACGGATGTTGATCCTCTCCATTTGGATGCCCCCAACTCACTGCAAGTAAATTAATCCAGGATTCCTGCTTTCTTCTTTTCTAGAATTATTCCATATGCATTTCCTATATTGTGACAGCTATCATCATTCTCCTCATATTGGTGGAAAAATCTGACGTTGTCCCCAGCTCCTCTTTTACATATATAATTAGAATTTCCTTAACTTCTCCTAGTCCCACCACTGCCTCAGAATTACTGTACTATCTTCCTCAAAGAGCCCAGCCTTATATTCCTCTCTTCTCAATCAGTCCTCCATGTTTATGGTCGTGAGATATCTGAGAAGACAAATCTGAGCACCTCACTCTATTGCATAAAACGTTTCCATGGTTTCTCCATAACTTTCAGACTTTGTGGATGAAGTCCAAGTTTTCCCTTCTGGTTCCTACCCTCTTTTCCATAGCCTCAATTCCTGCCCCCTCCCCACCCAAATGCTAAATTTCAGTAACTGCAGAAGTGCCATGCTATCTCTCATCTTTGAGTCTTTGCACATGAAATTCCTTTGGCCTAAATGCTTGTTCTATCACACATTTTCTAACACTTGCCACATACATTATCTAATCCACCACTGTGCTTCCATAGTACTCCAATGCATACCTCTGTGTGTAAGTCAGCTTTCCACTACTATAACAAAATACCTAATATTCAACTTGAAGAAAGATTTATTTGGGTTCACGGTTTCAGAGATTTTAGTCCATTCTCAGTAGGCACCATTGTTTGGGGTCTATATTGAGGTAGTACATCATGGTAGGAGTGTCAGAAGAAACTGCTCACCTCATGGTAGCCAGAAAGCAATGAAAGAAATGGAGAGGGACCAGGGTCCTAATATCCCCTTTAAGGGAACATCTCTAATGACCTGACTTCCTGTCAACCAATCTCCATCTCTTAACGGTTCTATAAACTCCCAATACCACCATGAGCTGGAGACCAAGCCTTTAATACACGGGCCTTCAGAGACTACATATAGAAACCAAGGACTCAGGCCCTGTATTTGTTACCTTGTACCTTAACTACCATTTTACCTATCTGCCTCCATTCTCCTGGTTACAAAATCCTTGAAGATACAAACTATGCCTGATTCATCTTTGTGTGTAGAACAAGACTCGGCATACAGGATATGACCAGTAAATGCATAACAACTAGATGATTGAGCTTAGCTGGGCCAGAGTCTCAAGTTTAAACTTGGTGTGTTATAGCAAAGTAGTCAGAAGCTAATTTCTTTCTTTTTTTTTTTTTTTTTTTTTTTTTTTTTTTTTTTTTTTTTTTAGTCTAGGCCATTGGAGAGAAAAGATAGAAAGAGAAGTCCACTGTTACTGTTATGGGTTGGATGTGAGGTGTCCTCCAAAAGCTCGCGTGTGAGACATTGCAAGAAGGTTCAGAGGAGAAATAATTAGGTTATAAGAGTCTTAGCCCAATGATTGAATCTCCTGATAGGGATTAACTGAGTGGTAACTGAAGTGGTAGGATGTAGGTGGAAGAGGTAGAAATTGGGGCACGGCTTTGAGTATATATTTTTATCTGGGGAGTGGAGTCTCTCTCTCTCTCTCTGCTTCCTGATCACCATAATGCGAGCTGCTTCCCTCAGCCACACACTGCTGCCATGATGTTCAGTTTCACCTCAAACCCTGAGGAACGGAGCTGGCCTTCTATGGATGGAGACTTCTGAAACCACGAGCCCCTGAATAAACTTTTCCTCTCTTAAAATTGTTTTGGTCAGGTCCTTTAGTCACAGCAGCAAGAAAGCTGACTAAAACAGTTACCAATTCGAAGGACCCAATGAAAAGACAAATGTATGTTTGATTAACTGTTCTTCACCAATTGAGTCAAAGGTTAATCGTATTTTTATGCAGTCTGAGTTCCTTTGTTTATAAATTAAGTGTTTTCCCCTCTGAAGCCAATACTTTTTTTTTTTTTTTAAAGAGAGAGTGAGAGAGGAGAGAGAGAGGGAGAGAGAGAATTTTTTTTTTTAATATTTATTTTTTAGTTTTCGGCGGACACAACATCTTTGTTGGTATGTGGTGCTGAGGATCGAACCCGGGCCGCACGCATGCCAGGCGAGCGCGCTACTGCTGAGCCACATCTCCAGCCCTGAAGCCAATACTTCTTTTAGAAAGAATATCTTCATTTCTTTTTCTTTGGACAGAAAAATCATGAACTAAAGCCTGTGTGTTGACCGTTGCAGAACCACAAAGGCAATGCAGTGCTACCTGCTCATTCTCCAAGCACAATCAGATTTGTGGTATAGCAAGCATATAGTCGAGATCTACATACAGATACACTTTTTTTTTAAAGGAGACCAAATTGCCACTATTTATACTACACCAGTTGGCCCTTTTTGCATTAAATCTACAGAATTGTCACAGCTATACTTTATATTTCTGCTTTTTTATAGACAACCAGTATGTAGGACTTTCTCACCCAGGCAGTCATTGAAACAGATGTCTCTTTCCGCCATAAGAAATGATAGACATTTTATGAACAGATTGTTCCAGAATAGGACTACAGTCATGTATTGCTTAACAATAGGGATACATTCCGAGAAATGCATTGTTAAAAAAATTTCACTGTGCAAACATCGTAAAGTATATTTAAAGAAACCTAGAGTCTACTATATATCTAGGCTATCTGGTATAGCCTATTGCCTACAGGCTACAAACTTAAACAGCATGTGACTATATTAAATATTGCATGAAATTGTAACAGTGGCACTTATGTATCTAAACATACATAAGTGCAGAAAAAAATTGTATAACATCTGTTTCAATGATTGCCTGGGAAGTCCCATAGATTTATTGTCCATAAAAAATGTAGAAATATAAAATAAGACATGACAGTTCTATAATATTAACAAAAAAGAACAACTATGTAGTATAAAAATGCTACACCTTGAAGTATATGTTGCAAGACTAGAAGTTGCTGTGAAACCCTGGGACATTTCTGTCCTCTATACTATAAACACTTCACTCAAGCTACACTGAATTCATAAAAATGTTTCTTCAGTTAGTTTATAGTAACTTTTTAAATTTAAAAGTTTTCAAAACTTTTTTATTCTTTTATAATAGCACTTGACTTAAAACACAAACACATTATATAGATAAAAAAAATATTTTCTTTCTTTATGTCCTTACTGAGTAAGTTCTTCCCTTGTACTCATCCCCAATACTGGAAATTGAATCAAGGGCCTTCTGTATGCTAGGCAAAGGTTCAACCACTGAGTTACAACTTCCAGCCCACTTCTTGTTGTTGTTTGGTTGTTTTTTTTTTAAGTAAAAAAAAAATTAAAAAACTAAAGACACATTAGTTGAGGCCTACAGAGATCAGGATCATCAACATTACTGTCTTTACCCCTACCCTCTTGTCAATTCTACAGGGGCAACAAGATGTATGGAGTTGCCATCTCCTGGGATAATAATGCCTTCTTTTGGAGTCCCCCTGAATGACCTGTTGGAGGCTGTTTACAATTAACTTATAATATTATATGCATATATACTCTAAAATGATGAAAAATATAATAAATATACAACCCAGGAGAGTTGTTTATTCTCAAGTAATATGCACTGCACATAATTGCATATGCTACATTTCCCTATGACTGTCTGTGCAGTAGGTACACACCAGCATCACAAGTACATGAGTGTTATGTGACAACACAGATGGTTATCACATCACAAGGCATTAGGGAATTTTCAGCTCCATTATCATCTTACGGTTTCACTGGGAGACCCCCTTGAGGTATTCAACAGGAGGAACCAAGATGCTACTATCTTTGTTTAAATCCAAATGACCTAAATTACTCTTCAGAGATTATTAATCCAAAGCAACAGCTTACTTTAGGAAATTGGAAGTTAAAGGAGAAATGTCTCATTTCTGTTTTGCAATGAACTGCCATCTCTCTGGGTGACCACAGGACTGAACCCCAAAATAGGAAATATTCCCTTTCTGCCCCTACTCATACCATAACCAAGTTTACTAAAAATATCAAAGAATGGGAAGGATCCCACTTTGTGTACCAGTTCTAATTTTGAGCAAGGCAAATAAGCACAGCTGGCTAGCAAAGTCTTCTTCCAATATCAAATTCTATTTAGTTACTGGAGCACAGAGACCCTTTCTTGTCCTTCAATCAAACTCCCGATACCTCAGTTTCATTAAGTCAGCAATGGTGATTTAACAGAAAAAGCACCAGGATGAAATTCCAGAGACCCCATTTTGCCTACCAATTAGATTACTCTGACTGCTTGGCTTTGGGCAAGGTCCTTACTTCAATAAACTGAAGATAACAACATGCAAGTCAAAGACTCTTTTGAGAAGTTACATAATCATACATGCAGATACATTCACTAAACTATAAAGTGCAATGGGATCATTAACAAATATCAACCCAAATTCTTATCCTTTATTTTTTAGTCTCACAATATGGCTTGGGGACCTCATCTTCCTTCCTATGTAACCCCCAGGGTTCTCTGGAATTGACCTTTGGTCTCTTGATTTTCTAGCCTTTCTTCCATTCCGCCAATTTGTGACAGGATGCTGCAAGTACCATACATATACTCTAACTCTGGTGTTAATACAGACAATACAGTGTATTGTTGGGAGTCAATCAGGAAAATGGAAACTGTTACTACTTGGAAAGGTTGGCGGGAAGGGGGGGTAGAGTAGGGTGCCAATTTGAATAGAGGTAATGACAGTCCCTGCTATCTTCTGGGGGAAAGGGGAAGATAGGTGGTATTACATAAATGGTGACTGTTATTACAGGTGGTATATAACACCTGTAATACTTCATAAAACTGGTAAGACTCAGTATGTTATTTACTCAATGCCACAAAGTGGTGGTGATAATGGGAGACTCGAGGTCTGCTGGAATGGATTAACTTCTGCCACCACTGAGTTGTTAGAAGCTCCCTGAAGTGTGCTCATTAAGAACCACAGGACATCCTATTTCTGCTTCTTTCAGTGATCAGCAAACTTCAGAGGATGGAAATGGGCACTGGAACTTGTAAGCTGGAAAGACTAAACATGCCCATCTTGGGGCTGGGAGAATCAACTTGAGTTGGACACCACGTACCCGGTTTTCTGTGGTTCAGAGCATGTGTTCTGCATGTTTTTTTTCTTTCTTGCTTGGCATGTACACGTGAACTAGGTATGACCAAAATACATTTACTTGCCATGAAATTCATGAATCTAGGACTCGGTGTTTCTGCAAACATAAGGATGGTGCAGAGACTGCCATCTAAATAGAGGCTACCTAGTAAGTCCACAAGCACACGTTGTATTTAAAAAGAAACCCACAAACTCAAGTTCTTCTAAATCAGATCTAAAGAGCAGGGAGTGCTGGGGCTCTACCCAGGAATAGACAGTGCAACTGTGCCCCAGTTTCACCTTAGCACTCCAGACTCTGTGAACAGTTGTGTGCAAACACCTGACTTGGGGCAGCCTGAGAAGAGGGCAAGAAGCAAGATGGAGTGCTTTGCTGCATGCAGAGCTATAAAGCATGTGCCTTGGGGCTCTGTGGCATCCAGTCCCAGTCCTTCCCTTCTCTGCCTCCTGGTTTTTAGGAATCAATTATGTTATAATCACTTGGTTGCATGCTGGTTTTCCCAAATCAAGTACAGCCAATAAAGAATCATTTAGCAGGATGTTTCCTTTGTCTAAAAGCATTGTGGAATCTCAGATTCTTAGTCAGATGCCTGAGCCCACTCAGCTCCCTGTAAGACCTTGTAGGTGAGGGATGCCCCTGGCATTCCTCCATGTGAATATTACTCCTGCTATGGCTTCCAGAAAGTCACTGCTACCAACTCTTCTTTCTCTAGGTCTTAATGCTTCAACCTCAGTAATGGAAGAGAAAAGTAGATTGAGAATTTATAATACTTTGCTCTTTGTTATGGCAGGAAAGGATAGGGCAGTCCCAAAGCAAAAATTCAAAATTTATATTCTGCCTCATCTGGACCCAATTCTGTGTCCTCAATTGTCTCTGTCCCCCTTCTTTTCACCCTCCCCAGGATTTCAGTCCTTTGGGCTCCCCCCTCACAGAGTACCTTGCTTTCATGCCAGCATGAGCACCCTATCTTTGAAACAGAGATCCATGCTCCAAAATGTCTGACCTACTCCTACACACCTTGTCAAAAATTCCATTCTTTTGATGGTATTGCAAAAATCAATCTGATTAAACTTAAGGGAAATGTCAGAACTCTTCCAGTTTTCATTATGGCATTTGTGTTATTTTTAAATTCAGTATGGGAGTACACATGGCACTGCTACATTTTAAAATATATTACTGAGGAAACAAATGTATTTCTGTAATGCATTCATATCCTACCCCATATTCTGTGTACAATGTTTGTAGACAGCCTGTCAGATAGCCTGCAGTGATTCCTGCCTCCCTGGGTTCACATCCCTCTGCGATCCCCACTCCTTGAGTAGGGGCTGTACCTTGGAGCTTGCTTCTGATTAAAAGAATGCAGCAAAATTGTTGTGATATTATCTCCATGATTAGGTCACAGAAATTGAGGGTTCCTTGCTTCATGTTCCTTCTTGCCAACTTATTTGCTCACCCTGGTGACAGCCAGCTGCCCTCTGGTGGGGCCCATGTGGTCAGGAATGGACATCTCTGGCTAATAGCTAGTGAAGACCAAAGGCCTGCCAATAGCCAGGTGAGTGGGCTTAGGAGTGATCCACAAAGAGACTACAGCCCATGCCGACACCTCGATTCAGCCACATGAGGCAAAACCTGAGCCAGAGGACCTACCCAAGTTACCCCAGATTCCTGATCCACAGAAACGGGGGAGATAATTTGCTGTTTGAAATCACTAAACTCTGGGGTATTTTGCAATACAGCAATAGACCATTACTCTGTATCAGAAACTTGAGTATTGAAACTCTCCCCAGGACAGTATTTTTGGGTCCTTGAGTCACAGATACCTAACATCTGTAGTTCCACTTCCTATACTGAGCCTGTGGAAGGCCAAGATAACAGGTTATCACATTCTCACCCCAGTTATAGACAGCCAATGCAAACCAATTTGTCCTTGGAGCTGTGAGAAAGGAATCATCACCGCCACCATCTTTACCTAATGGGGCAGGCCCACAGTCAGCTTACCATGGTTTCCACTCCCAACTCTGATATGCTTCAGGAGCTCAACTATACTGAAACAATGCAAAAACAACAACAAAAAAATCAATTTCTGGCTAAACAGCAGCAAAAGGCCCCTCATTACTTTGTTACCATCTGTGGAAACTCCTGCTCATGCTTTTTATTTTATGCACATTATTTCATTAGTGCTCAGCTGTCCTGACATCTCGATTTCAAGGCTCTGCCTTTACTCCCTTCTTCAGAAATTTCTGTTCATTTCTTCAAGAAATCTACAATAGTTTCCTCCAAACAGGTGTGATAACTCCCAGGAAGTCTTGAATAAGCCCTTTTAGGGTTCTGTTCTTGTTTACAGCAGCAGTAGTCTGGGTTGCCTCAGGGCAAAAGGTACAGGTTAAGTACACTAAGTTCAGAAACCCCAAATCCATTTTGGATGCTCCAAAATCCATTTTTGAACAACTGATGCAACACCACAAATGGAAAAATTCCACACCTGACCTCACGTGATGGGTCACAGTCAAACACAGACACTCAACAGAGTGGATTCAGCATCTCCAGGGGGAGAAACTCTTCTTGTCCCCTTCAGTGCAGGTCTACCTTCTCCCCCAACACCACAGATTGTCCACATGGGTGACTCAGACAGTGACATGTTCACCTTCCACGGAGTCAATGTGCACAAACTTTGTTTTATGCACAAAATTATTAAAACATTATGTAAAATTATCTTCAAGTTATGTGTGTAGGGCATACAGGAAACAAGTGAACTTTGTGTTTAAATTTGGGTCTCATTCCCAAGATATCTCATTATATTTGTAAATATTCCAAAATCTAAAGAAATCTGAAATGCATCAGGTCTCAAACATTTCAGAAATTATTCAACCTGTATAATTCTGTTCTTACTCCAAGTAAGCATGATTCATATCTAAAAAAGGAAGAAAAGCAAAAATCTGTCATGGAACTCAAGTCTCACTTCTAGATAAGGATGGGAAACTCTCTCCATGTTCTCTTGGGGTCATTAGCCAGGTAGATTTGTGCTTCCCTGAGAGCAGCCGCCCAAGGTGAGCTCCTCAGTGGAGGGCTCTGCTGTCTCTAGATGTAGGAACCTGGACAAGGTGAGCAGTGGGAACCTGAAGCCAGGTCAGGATGATGAAAACCTCCCCAAAGAATTAGCTTGTCTCATTTCATTTCACTGTAAAAGACATGCAAGTTGAAAGTACAGTGCCAGACCATTTTATATCTATTAAATTAGCAATACAAAAATATACTTTTATTATCATCTGGCTTTGCCACTAATTTAGGGACCTTAAGCAAATTACCTAGTCAGCTGAATATTTTTATATCCTCATATTGAGGTTTTGCAGAATCTAACACATATAAGTGTACACTAAAGGGTACTGGTTATGATCACCTACTGAAAATAAATGATTTGACTAAAGTTGGGACCTAAGCTGTTGGACAATATGGAAACAGATGGTAAAAATGGTCAAAATCTGTGCTGTTCAACAGGGTAGCCACTAGTCATGTAGGGCTACTGATCATGTGAAATGTGGCTAGAATAACTGAAGAACTGAATTTTTACTTCAGTTCATTTAAATTTATGAAGCTACATGTAGTTAGATTCCTCTAAAACTGCACTGTCCAAAGGCCACTATCATCCAAAAGGAGACACACAAGTCTCCTGCCCATCCCACAGAGAGCACAAGGAGTCACTAGTCCTGACCAGAGAATACTGCAAAATACCACCTCCTGCTCTTGAGTATTCCAAGAGCCCAGTATTACTCAGAGGATAACACTCCATACACCTGAAATGTATGTGGAGAGGAGTCCTTTCTGACATACTATTAATAGGATGTTCAGTTCCAATTCTAAAAAATACTGGTTCCTCTGTACACAGTTATCCTTATTCTCTTTTTGTCACCCTAATAGCTACTGGCAGAATGAAGTCAGGGTGTTGGCTGTGTACAGGTAATATGAACATAAGGATTCAAAGTAATTAATAGCAAGTTCTAAGCAAAGGACAACAGATTTGCTTTATTGACACACTACATGAGTTGAAAGATATCCCCAACTGTATATATTTCACCTTATCATTTACTAGGCACTTAAATATGGCAGGCTACACACTAAAATGTCAAGTTAAACACAGCCTTTGACCTCTATTATAGTTCAGATATGAGACATCCCCCAAAAGTTCATTTGAGACAATGCAAGAATTTTCAGAGGTGAAATTAGATGAGATTATGAGAGTAGTAGTATAATTAGTGGATTAATTCACTGATGTGGATTAACTGGGTGGTCACTGTAGACAGGTAGGGTATGGCTAGAGGCAGGAGGTCACTGGAGGTGTGCTTTGAGGTTTATAATTTTGTCTCTGGTGAGTGGAGCTCTCTGCTTCTTTGTTGCCATGTTCTGAACTGCTTTCTTCTGCAATGCCCTTCCACCGTGGATGTTCTGCCTCATCTTGGGCCCAGACATATGGAGTCAGCTGACCATGGACCAAATATCTGAAACCATGAGCCAAAATGAAATTTTCCTTCAATTTTTCTTGTCGAGTCTTTTGGTCACAGAGCGGGGAAAAATCTGACTGAAACAACCCCATTTCTCCATTCTAATCTGGATTAGGGATGCAAGCCAAGAATCAGGGTGCAGAGTGATAAATACATCACAAGGCAGCAAAGTCTGAAATCAACTGCATTTGTTAGAGTCAGAGCAAAAAGTTCTCTCACAGCCAGAGGCAGTTTAAAGCTGTGAGAACACTCTTGAACTTGTCTTCTACAAGGTAGGAAGGGAAAGAAGGATAACATCTGTTAACAGTATTGAAGTGCTAACTGGAAAGCATTAGGTTGTAAGTTTCTACACTAGAGTGAGTTTTCTGGGGAAACTAAATAAGTTAGACATGCAGTTAGGAGCCAAATTGTCATCTCCAAAATTTGTCCTGTTGAAGTCCTACCTCCAGTATCTCAGAATTTGATGCATTTGGAGATAGGACTTCATTTTACTTTAATTACTTTTATAAAAGCCCTATGAATGAGACCTAATCCAGTATGACTGGTGTCCTCATGAGAAGGAAAAAGATCACAGACACACACAGGGAGAAGATGGCCATCTACAAGCCAAGTAGAGAGATCTCAGAAAAAAAAACAAGCCTAGTGACATCTTGATTTGGACTCCAGCCTCCACAACTATGAGCAAGTAAGTTTCTGTTGTTTAGACCCCTGGTCTATAGTTTGGTCCTTTATTGTGGCAGCCCTGGCAAATGAAGTCTATTTTCATACCACTGTTCACCCACATAAAGACATGTTTTATTATAAAGCTTTAGATGTTTATTCTAAAGCTTCCATATCCAGAAGAGAAAAGCTCAGTCATCTTTAGTTTTCCATTTAAAAAGAAAATCTTTTACCCCCATGTCTTACCTGGTCCTTATAAGGAGAACACTAATTTGAGCAACAGAATCAGGGAAACCAGAAGTTGCTGAGACCAGTGGTAATTAAAAGACTTTTCTCCAGGCTGTGGAAGTTTCTTGCTCTAATTCTACAACTTTACAAAGCACAAAACAAACATTAAGGCTCGGAACATTTTTCAGAGATTGCCTCTACTACCCTCAGGATGTAATCTAGCCTTGGTCAATCACAGAAGGCACTCCTGAGGTTTAAGGTAAGCAAGACTACAGCATTTCCTATCAAGGAAACTCAGGGTTCCAGAACCTCTGGGTCTTAGGGTTTATCTTTTTTTATAATGTGAAGTGACTTTTATCATTATTCATAACAATGTAAAATCACATCAGTTTTCCTCTTTGGCTATAAAATGTACAAATCCAGCATTCCAATACCAAACAAGGACAAAGTTGACTTTGAACTTTATCAGAACACCACTTCACTGAATCCCAAGTTTTAGAATCTCTAAGGGCCTTCCAGTATGTGTATGCGCATGTGTGCACACACATTTGTGGGAGGTGTTTTTAACTGTAGCAAAGTAAGATGAAAGTGAGGGGCAGGTTCCCTGAAATCTAAATAATGTAAGGCCCACCACTACATTCTCAACTACATTCCCTAGTGGGATCCTAGATAAGGAAAAAAATCAGATATATTTCTCCATTAGGATGGCTAATATACATTTTAGCGAGAGTGTCTCAAAGACAAACACTGTCATTTCCTTTGTCTTCCCCATCTCTGGAATACTACCATTTATTCAGTTGTTCAAGCTACAACACTAAGATTCATTATTGGTTCCTCTTTTGCCCTTATTGCCCAATACTCAGGCCACCAGGAGTTCCCATCACACTCACCCTAAAACACATCCCGTCTGTCCACTTTGTGGCACCCTCACCCCTCACCTTGATCCCAAGCTCTCAGCTCTCCAACAGCTTCTTTAACTGTCTCTCTGCTTCTATTCTTGTTCCCACCACCCTGCAGTCTTAACAGCCAAATGGAACCTTTTACAAACATAAACGAGACCATATCACTCCTCTGCCAAAAACTACTTGATTTTTCTTAGGATAAATCCAAACACCTATGAAATACACATGGGTTACCAACTGCCTCCATCTCTCCCTCTACTCCCAGCATCCTCCCTCCAGCCTACCAGTCTACTCCCTCTGGCCTCATTCAGCTCCTTGAATGCATCAATCCCTTCTTCTTTTAGGGCTATTTTGCTGACTGTTCCCTCCACGGCAGTGCTCTTCTGCTGGGTTTGAGGGTGGTTGGTTCCCTCACTACTCAGGTCTAAGCTTTGAAAGCAGATGTCCCAATTGAAAGAGCCCTTACCCTCTCTAGTTATTTATTTTTTGGTCCCCCAGTCCTGAGGATTGAACCCAGGGCTACACACATGCTAGGCAAGTGCTATACCATCGAGATGTGTCTCCAGCCCCACCCTTACTCTCTCATACCATCATAAACACAACATTGGAACATGGGCCCTGATCCTTGCTAAAAACTAGTTTGTCTTTCCCTCAGCAGAATGCAAGGGCTGGGAGATCTTATCTCCTGCACGGGGTATCTCTAACATCAACAGTGTGCTAAAGCCATTCAACAAACCTGACCAGGTACAGACTGACTATATCACATGGTGGGACATTTAAATTTTCCTATTGCTCTCAAGGTAGTAAGTGAAATTAGCAAAAATAAATACTTCTAAACCTTTCATTTTTCAGAAGGCAAATTAAAATGCAAATCAGCTCAACTTGAGGAGCTAAGAAAACTTCCTGTTCTAATAAGCTTCCTGCTTCCAGAGCAGAATAATTAGTGTCACTTACCTGTCTACACTGAGTCTGATAGCTTCCCAGTCCTAGCCATTGCACACAGACCCCCATTAGTACCTCATAAAATAAAAACAAAATCCCAAAGTTTCAGTCCTATGGGTCCCAACATAGTTTTCCCTAATTTCCAAAAGATGATAACCACAAACCCTCAAACTCACTTTAGGCAAACTGGGCACCTTGCAATTATCACTCCAATATTACCTACAGGGCGAGATAACTTGAATTCATGCAGTGGCTGTCTCCTGCAATAACTGTACATTGGAATGGAACAGATTTTCAAGCTGTCCTACAGAGAATCCCAGATGAACTCTCCAAAGATGATAGGAGGCAGGATGAAGGCTGAAAATGAGAGGGAATTATAAGAAAAGTGTAATGAAGAGCATCCCACTTCTTTGTGTGCATAGCCTATGGATTCTTTAGAATGAGCAAAACGGCCACTTTTATTGTGTGTCTACTCCATTTCCCAACTCTGGGGTCTGGTCTCATGTGTTGTAAAACAGAGGACTTAACAACCTGACAGTTACCACTCCAACCAATGTCAAAGCAGCACCTTACTTATCATCTTAGGTACTCGACACTTTTAATATGAGATTGACCCATTATTAGGTATTGTTTTCTAATTTCTCAAGAGAAAAATGGGTTAATCTCTTTTTAAATAGATTGCTAAGCATTTGCTTTATTAAATGCCCTATATGGGACATAATTTTGCCATTGTTTATAACTTAGGCTCATTGTAATCAAGTTAAATAATTATGCTGTACCTTCAACGTGGCTGATGGCCTGTCTCACAGCTCCAGGGCACATTGCCCTTTTAATTTTTGACTTCTAGAGTTTGGTTCATTTCTTAGCTGTCAACTAGAAATGTTCTGCTTTTGTTTATGCAATTTGTAACTCCCAGTTTCCTCCTACCTTCTATTGTGTTGTGTTTTGGAAATCTTCATTATCAGAAGAATTAGAACTGGTCTAACATAAGACCAAATACATTTTTATTATGGCCATTCCTAATGAAGAAATACATAGATTTTGTGTTTTGGCTTTGCAACATCTATTTTGGCTGTTCAGAGGTCATTGCTTATTATTAGATTACCAATTACTTTTTAAATGTTCAGATACCGGATAAGTGACCTCCAGATAATGAAATACTGGCGTGGTTGGAATTTCTAAAACTTATTTGGCTTGCAGAAGGGATATAAATTAATAAATAAAATGTGGCATTTTTAGGCCATATGCAATCTTCTGATAGTCAGGTGGTCATAACCTGTGGCATTAATTGTCTTTGTTATCAGCATCACCATTATTAAATGTCACCTTTTTAAAAAAAAAACTCATTCCCCTATTTAGTTCTGCCAAAAACATTGAGTAAAACCATTTCATGCTGAAAGTCTCCAATCTAATGCTTCTTTGAAACTTTTTAATTTTAGAAGCACAGTAAAGAGGCATATACAATTTTTAAACCAGCTAATATTAAGCAAAGTAAACAATGAACACAAATGCTTAAAAGGAAGTTGTGTGAAAATTGCTAATGCAGTTCCCAGAGAATATTAAAATGAGATCATGAAACACTGTCATTAACTTACAATGGAAATTTCAACTGCTTGGTTGAATATTGCTTTCACAACCATCTTTCAGATATATTTCCTCTTGGATGGCAAAATAAAAAGCACAGGTAATTATAACATTGATTATCATTATAGTCAACTTTCAAATGCAAATGTATGGAACAGATAAGTTTTGATTTCTCAAGTTGGCCTTATTTCTATTTGGTGGGATATACTCATAAGTCACTCGCTGACAGCAATATTTCTGACTTCATTCTTCAGATGAAACTACATGCAACCCAGCTGAGAATTAGAAAAAAATAAAATTTGGAAATTTCTATGAATAATCCCCAAAACAACCGAAAATTCAGTTGCAGAATGATATTACAACAACAACAATAACAATGACTTCCTTTCCTTCACAGTTAATCTCTTTTTGCTCGTCTCTTCCCTCAAGGAAATATTTTAGCTGCCAGCAAGGGACACTCTTTGGAATCCAATGTGGTGGCCATAGAGGGATATAGGACTGGTAGTTCAGATCTAAACCAGTAAGGTCCTTAGGACATTTGCAGATCAAATAGAAGAAAAAATCCAAATGCATATAATGGGGAATTCATTTAGAAATAGAGATCTTTCAACAATGAACCTCTAAAGGCATGAAATATTTTATAAACTTGATTTTATGACTATAGAGTTTTGAGAAAACAGATAATTGGTTTGTTTAATTGGCCAAGAACATGGACTCCAGGACCAGTCTCCAGGGGTTTGAGTCTTTACTTTTACTAGCTGTGTGATCATGCAAAAATTTATTCCAACTCCCCTATCTAAAAAGACAAGCAACACTTTTTAATATTGTCATATCAGGTACTGTTTTCTAATTTCTCAAGGGATAAATGGGTTAATCTATTTTTAAAAGAGACTATAAACATTTGATTTATTAAATGACCTCTATCAAAAAAAACCCCTAGTCATTATTTATTACTTAACCTCATTGAAATCGAGTTCAATTATTATACTGTGCCCTTAATGGAGCCAGCAGCCTACCAACGGCCCTACTAAGGGCACAACATAGTTACCGTTGACATACCTTATCTTTAAAAAAAAAAAAAAAGCACCTACTTCATCTGGTTGTTTTAAAAAATAAATATATTTAATATTTTTAGAACAATACTTGGAAAATTAAGTACTATATCAGCATTGGCTACAAAGCACTAAAGAAAGTAGATTCTTTAAATGACGTTTTGGTCAAAGTG
This sequence comes from Urocitellus parryii, assembly GCF_045843805.1. Taxonomy (NCBI): domain Eukaryota; kingdom Metazoa; phylum Chordata; class Mammalia; order Rodentia; family Sciuridae; genus Urocitellus; species Urocitellus parryii. Next base: position 81,918,399 of record NC_135536.1, read on the forward strand.
ACGTTAGTTGATGCTACGGTTGAAATGAATGATCAGAAAAGCAGAGTGAACAATTTGGCAACAGAGGGTAAAACTCCATGTACAATTTCCTCTAGGTATTCCCAACCCTACCTAAGACCAGGATGGCAATAAATACATTTCTGTGAATGATACTATAAATTTAATCCACAGCACTCAGCCTTGTTTTCAGCCTACCTAGAACGATGGCAGATTCTCACACTAAAGTGACCCTGAAGATGTGGCTGGCTGAGTGCAAAGTGCTTGATAATGACAGAAAGCATTCAGCTGGGCTGTGAACAGAACCACAAAGCCACACAAAAGGAACCACTTGAGAAATTATTGTTACCACTCAAGAGCAAGCCTGTGAGGATCTGGCTACTCCTGAACCCAAGACTCTAAAGCACTAAAATTCTTCCTGTTGCCTCCCCATTCTTTCTTTTATTGCCATCTCTTACTTGTTCAACTAATGTAGTGATATGCTTTTTTGAATAATATAAACTATTTTGTTTATTCAGTATTTCTTACGGAAAATATCCTAGACCTCCTACATTAAGCATACCTGTATGTACAGATCCAGGTTTGGGACTCTACCCAGCTGAAACAGAACCTCTAGGAATAAGGCCTGGAATTGTGGGATTTTGAACCATAAGGTCAAAAGACCCTCAGAGACACTGTTAAAAAAAATCATCTGTACATGTGCAGGCTTAGTTACCACTGTTGACATTTCAGACTGGACAATTTCCTCTACTATTGCACTGCCCCCATGCAATCCATGATGTCCAGCAGGCACAATGGCTGGCCTCTACCCACCAGATACCAAGAGCACCACCAATAGTCCAGTTGTAACAACCCAAGTTATCTCTAGACATTGTCAAGTATCAATTGGGGCATGATTGGTTCTATCTAAAAACCACGGAGCTAGTCTATTCTTAAACCCACACAGGATAGAGTGTGTGACAACTGCCTAGGTGAAGCTGAAAGGTTCCAGCATTTACCCATGCGCAGCCTGGGTTAGGCAGGCTCCAGTAATAGTCCACATACCAAGTTTCATACTTGTTCCAACACCACTTTGCATGAGGCTGAACTCAATTGGTTAAATGAAGAATTATAATTTGAGAACTTAAAGGGAATGTATTTTGATCTACTTTTTGCTAGCTGACCTAACATCAAATGGGAACAAATGAGTTTTAAGCCAAGGAGCAGCCCCCATTCCCAAAGACCTGATCACTGATGCTTGGTCATTCTAACTGTGCTCTAGAAGAGTTGATCAGACTGTATTTAGTGATTTTAAAAAATCATGCTTATATAGCTATAAGAAAAGGCAATATGTTTTCCATTAGGAAAGAACATGTTTACTATAGCTATTATTTTTACACATTTAATATATCAATTCTTATGGGTTATTTCAATTCATTCTCTCAATCTCATGGAATTATTGCTATTATTATTCCTATTATGCTTATAAGGAAAGTGAGTTTTACTGAGGCTGAGTAACTTGTCTGATCATACATCTACCTTATGGCTGTAGTTGAATTACTCAAACATTATGAATAAAGATTAGAAATAAGGGATATTTCCTTACACATTTTTATGTTATCAACACACATAGGAAAATATGGAAAAAGATTACTAATTTGTGACCATAAATTTTAAAAGATAATGGTAAGCAATCCTCTCGAGTATGAAGACATTATAATTGAGCACATTTCAAGAATTTTAAGATGGAGTACATGAATATATTATCTAATGTTACAATCATATTAGTGAAATAAAATAGGAAAATCATACAATGATCAGATATATGTAAAAAATCATTTGAATACCCACTCACCAAAACAAAACAAAAAATCCAGCAAAACAAAAACAAAAATTCTAGCAAACTAGAAACTTAAGGGAATTTGAATTATAGTTATAAAACATTAAGAGCCACTTTAAAAATTAAAATAAGTCAAAGTATATCTATTATCCTAGTTCTATTGAATGCTATTGTATAAGATGGCAAAAAAAATAAAACTATCATTATCTATAGACCATATAATTACTTGAACAGAAAGACCAAATTAATCCAAAGACAAATAAAAAATTGAAAAATTTTGTGAGGTGGCTGGTGCCAAGATCAACATGCAAAAAATGAAAAGTATTTTTTTATCAGAGCAGTGAAAGATTACAAGCACAATTTTTAAAATAACAAGACTTAAATAGCCAAAACAACAAAGCCCAGAAGAACTGAACATTTTATTATATGTTAACATCTTGAATTTTTGAGTTAATGATCCTCAGCACTTGGCCCATGGATCAGCACTGACCCATTCTGTCACTCCTGTTTCAACCCCATGGTATCCATAGGAGAACCTCCCACAGTGGTTAGTGTATATCCATTTGCTCAGACAAGTTCTTGAGAAGTGTACATTACTGTTTTATGTGAAGGTATATTTATCTGATAAATACCATGCTATCTATTTCATTCTTTTAGCTACTATGTTTTTAAATCGATCAATTTTAGGTAAAAATCATAACCCTTAAAGACATTTTAACAGAAGATCTGACTAAATATAAAAAAAAATTAGTTATCATGATAATTTCTCAAATTAATCTATAAATTCAGTACAATACAATGAAACTATCTACTGCGTATGTAATTTCATAAGTTAATTCTAAAAATTACGGAAGATAAAGGAGCAAGAATAGCTGATGCACCTGAAGGAGGAAGAAGAACAGGGGATGGTGGGGTGGGGGGGCTTGCCTATCACCCAAAAAGACATTTTTAAGCTTATATTTGGTGACAGAGACCAAGCAGAGAAAGAAATATTCCCTCATCTCACTTAGGTGTAGAAGAAGAAAAAAAAAAAACTATCAAAATAGAGAGTAGAAAGGCAGTTACTGGGGCCTGGGTGTAGATGGTGGCAGAGAAGGGATGATGTTGGTTATAGATGGGAATGTGAACTTGTAGAAACAGCACTTGGGAATACAAATTTTTCTGTTACATAATATTGATAAGTATAGCCCATCTGACCCATTGATTTCACATCTATGCATAGACCCTGAAGAAATTCTCAGAAGTACAAGAATGGTCATAACAGTAGAATATGAACAACGCACAGAAAACTCCAAACTCTCCACAGACATGTGCATTGTGTGAACGTATTTAAAACTGTGGGGCAGTTGCAAATTGATGAACACTATATATATTAATAAAGAAGGTTCAAGAATACAGAGTTACATATCTATGCAATGTTTTTAAGAAGAAACCAAACCTATATATTGTACATTACTGTTTAGAGAAATCTTTCTAGCTATCAGTGCCTAAAGAGAATAGTATGTTTTGGTCATATTTTACCTCTGCAGAGTGGTGAGAGAAAGACAATCAGTTATTAGTAATGCCTTTTTGCCTAGGTTGGAAGGTAAGTAAGTATCCATTTCATCTTTATTCTTTCTGCCTTTCCTATAGGCACTAGGTATTTTTATGTGTAGGAAATCTTCCATGAAATTTTCAGTATTCCACAAACTATTTTCCAAAAAAGTGCCATGAAATTGGTCAATGTTATTCTCTATTATAGGGAGTAGATCTTTTTAGAGATGGGTTCACTGAGTTTTAACACCTCCTGGAGTAAGCACACTTTGAAATCTTTAAATGTGCAAATGACAAAAGTTCTGTCAATTAATAGGAATTAGAAACGCCAAGACAATGGAGGTGATTAGGAGAGCAAATATCCTGAAGCTGTGACCAGCAAACTATGAACAGACAACTGATGATTTTTCATGCAAGCAAATGCTATGAGACAGTTTTACTAAAGAAATAGTCCACATTCTTCTGGTTGCTTGATGGACTTTCTCTTAGGCATAACCTAAGTGGCCCTAATGGGGTCACTATTTTTGACGACATTGACCTAGGGAGCTATTATGTAGACACAGGTCCAGTGAAATGTCAGTTATCAGAAAAGGTACACGATCTCATCCTAGGATTTTGGAGAATGAGATACTTCTGTATAAGGAATGCTGTGCTCAGTTTAAATTATTGCATTTGAAGAAAAATATAATGGAGCAGGAAAAGAAAAAAATTAAGTGGCAAGATCAGGGGAACGAGGTTATGACCAAAAAGGTCATTCTAATGTGTGAGAGCTTGCCTATCTGAAAGATTGGATTGAAAAGGCAATGCAACTGAAATATATCAATTTATCCAAAAGTATGGATGAACATTTACTTACACATCTCTCTTTTCTACTGCCCTTCAACCTCGTTGAGAACATCGTTACTTCTTTTTCATTTTATCGGTCAAGTCTGGGGTACTTTATTTGTATTTACTAAATGATACAATGAAAGATCAAAATAGTTTTAGATGAAAATCTGAAGATGCATTATTCCACTAATGGAATAAAGGCTTTAGGACGCATGCCTAACATTTTATACTAATACCAAAAATAAACAATAAAAATCGTAAATACTGATGACAGAATCCATTGATTTCCTGTGAGAGACAGCAAGTGAAGTAGCATGTGGTTCTCTGGGTCCAACCCCAGACAGCAAGTTTATGCTCAGTACATATTAACACAGAAAGTATGTAGTGGAGTGTATAATATAATATGTATCTCCAAAGAGCAAATATCAGTGATTTGGAGAGTCTCAATCTATCTTCCTATAGAATATATTTGCATGCATCAAAGACTAATTGGAGGAAAAGAGTCAAAATAGGTTTCAGGCAATGGACACACTAGTTAAAGGGTTGATCAATAAACTAATTTGATGCAGCCAACACAATGGGCATTATTTCCAGCATTCTTAGATTAATTTAGGACAAAGAGTTGTGGTCTATTGACTTTTTTTTATCCTTATTTCATGTAAGTCAGACATTGGAAACCTAATTAATTTGATGTGAAATTACTGAGTCTAGAAGGAGTGTCACATCTAATGGAATATGAGTGGTTTCCATGGTCAGAAATTGCTGCAAAGGACAGCTGACTTTGTCTCAAAACTGCTCTGTGGTCACCAGGAAATGTGGCTTAATGCAAATCTCAGAACTGGGCACTGTCTTTAAGGGAAGCAAAAGCTTTAGAACAGCCATTTCCTTGAATAGATGAGGAGGCCACAGGATGAGGGCTGGCAGGTTAATCGTAGGTGTGCTGTATTGGAAACAGCATTTATGTAGTTCAATAACATCCTTGAGCTCCCAAGATACCAAGCTGTTCTTCCTTTTAACTAAACGCAGACACTTGGCTCTTTTTCTGTTGTACTAGTCACCTTTTCACATTAGCACCTATGACTTTTGTGATCCTCACAACTTCCTGACATTCTTCTTGGCTTTCTCTAAAGAACTGTTCAACCATGAAAGGAACATGAAATTATTCTCACCAGAAACTGCATAATTAATATTTGTGAGGCACCTACAACTTAAATAAGACCCAGCGTTTTACAAGTAGCCAAATATGACGGAAGGCTCTTGCAAGCAATGAGTAAGGGGAACCAGCAATTCAATAATAGAAATAACTCCTATTTTCTGTAAATCTAGTTGCCTGCTAAGCGAAATATGTCATTTTTTGTGTTTCATATTTTATTCAATTCTATAACTTGACAAGAATTATCTTTGGCCTATTTTTATTGGTACATTATAATTATGTATAATTGTTGGATATATTATGCCACATCTGTACATGCTTAGAACAATTTGATCCTGCTCATTCCCTAGTATCTTTGTTTCTCTCCTCCCTCCCTTTGATCAATTTATTATTTGATGATGTAAAAACCTCCCCTGGCTCTATAAACTTCTGAGTCCCATCATAAAAATGGGCAAGCTCTTTTTGTTTTAAGCTTTAAGTTAGATCGGTAATACATGAACATGTACTTATTTGGGGAGGCATTTCAGAGAAGCCTACATTTTCAATAACCATTCTTCATCCCTGTCTACTTTTCTTCCCCAGAGGTAAAATGGTGTCTCCTTCCAGACACACCTATATGCACTCAATGTGCAACCAGATATTAATGTAGACACAGAAGCTGCATGGCCTCTCAGGAGCAGATGTGCGGCATGCGCTCTCTCTCTCTCTCTCTCTCTCTCTCTCTCTCTCTCTCTCTCTCTCACACACATACACACACACACACACACTTGTGCCTACCTTTTTTTTTTTTTTAATATTCAATGCACACTGGAGGTCCCTCGGTATTGAGATTGAGCTGGGGATATATCTGGCTCATTCTCTTTAACTGCTCCACAGCTTGGTTCCCATTGATATGGTAATACTTCCATTTGGCAAAAGATCCAATACTCTTGAGCTTACTTCTTGCTACATACAATGAAGAGAAATACTGGGTTCCAACTCACTTCAAGTGGTGGTGACAATTTCTAATGCTATCAGCAGTGTGTGAGAGCCCCAGTAACTCCAGTTTCTTGGTATCATCAGATAACTACTTAGGGCAGTTCTCTCTGACCCATTCCTTGGACCCGTTAGGTCCAACTTCACTATAACAGGGATAAGGATGGTGAGCCTCAAAACATAGGTAAGAAAGCAATTCAGACCCTCTTCTGGGGCTTCCAACAGTTGAATTGCTCACTAGCAGTGACATTTCTCAAAACAAGTAGTATGAACCTCCCTAGTTTTTTGCTGATGCTTGTGGGAAATCTCCTTCACTTACTCATTCCCTTCTTAGACCAACCACCAGCACACCAGGCTGCAGGTCCTATGTGCCCTGGAGAAGCTCCACCTAAAGGTAGATTGGAGAACCAAAGCTATCTTCCCATCTCCACCCACCAACCCCCTTTGCTGCTATTCCTATTTCTCAAAAAATACCGGGAAAAGTCTTGTTCATGTCATACAGTATCTAATAGAGCTCTGCCTTTCCAAGAAGCCAAAAGTAAAAACTATCAAGTCACTTACAGTAGCTTCCTAAATTTTTCATTGAATTTGTGATTTTTTCCTAGACATTCAAGAAGTTCTTAATCCATTTTAGTGTTTTCACAGCCACATCAATGTTATAGCAGCACAATTCACAATAGCTAAACTGTGGAGCTAACCTAGATATCCTTCAGTGGATGAATGGATAAAAAAATGTGGCATTTATACACAATATTACTCAGCATTAAAAAAGAGCAAAATCATGGCATTTGTAGGTAAATGGATGGCATTAGAGAAGATAATGCTAAGTGAAGTTAGCCAAACCCAAAAACACAAATGCTGAATGTTTTCCTGATATAAGGGGGAGGGGGTGACTCAAAGTGGGGAAGGGAGGGAGAGCATGGGAGGAAGATTATTTCTAGATAGGGAAGAGGGGTGGGAGGGAAAAGGAGGGGGAAGGGTATTAGCAAGAATGGTAGAATGTGATGGTCCTCATTATACAAAATACATGTATGAAGATTTGAATTTGGTGTCAACATACCTTATATACAGAGATATGAAAAATTATGGTATATATGTGTATTAAGAATTGTAATGCAAAAATGTATAATGGCATAATTTGGCATGAACATACTTTATATATAGAGTTATGAAAAATTGTGCTGTATATGTGTAATAAGGAGTATAATGCATTCCACTATTGTTGTGTATTTAATAAATAAATAAATAAAATAGTGTTTTCAGATAGGGGATATGGAATTATGCTGTTCTAGAAATATTCAGAAGTCCCTGGAGTATTTTCTTCTTCAAAGTGATTCAACAAAATACAACAAAAACATTAGGACATCAATGACATGTTTTAACTAGTAAATGAGAATACCATTAAATGTGCAAATCTGATAATCAGAGTTCTCCTTCAAGAAGCTCACAGGAAGAAAGAACAACCCTGCAGCACCGTTCCTGCATTTTATTATCTCAGATTTTTAAACCTTTCCTGTTATAAAGGGAGTTAAAAAATATAAATCTCTTTGAACTAACAACAATCCTAGTGACTCCCATATTTTGCTAATGTAGAGTACTGGTAAGGCTGAGAAGTTTTTCCTCATTTCCTCCCAATCTTCAAGCCAGCACACAATAACTGAGGTGAAATAAAACTAAGTGCTTTGGGGACCTTGGTGGCATAACTCTTCAAGATGGTTGAACACACTTCAAGACCAATGTTAGAAAACAAGAAGGAGAGGCAGAGTTGCAAAGCAGAAATAGACTCCCACCAAGGGCCTTCCAGCTATTGGTCTATTTGAGGCTATAGGACCAGGTTCCTGTTGGGCTAATGATCTTGGAATACTCAGACTTTCACAGGGAACAATTTCAGCAGCCTTTTAAGGGAACAGAGGTCTCAGGATGTTCAAACCCCTGGGGGCACCTGGCAGGTCATGTTGTCTCAGGTATTTGAAAAACTTTGGTGAAAAACTCAATAGTACCCTATAAAATTATGTCACTATCTTTGACTTTGTTTTTCATTGAAATTTTTCCCCGAAACTACACTGATCATTTTGAAAAAGGGAAACATAAATAAAGTTAAGCTCCTGACTGAATGGGTCTTATGTGTTAGAAAACAAGGAATCAGTAATCTTAGAATTGAAAAACATCAGAGAAACTTTCTTGCTTATTTTCCTCTTCAAGGGTGAGGGAAAACAAAACAAATTTAGATGAAGGTTTTGCTCCCATGTGGTGCCTTAATGGATATCAGAAGATCCAAAAATATGAGTCTGAGGTATTTTGATTTTGATTGCTTAACAAGATTGTTTCTCCAAGATATTTGGGTAAAGATTATTAAAATTTTCAAAGTACAAGTCTTAATATCTGCGTACAATTTACACAAAGGAAATTGAGAAAAAACTCAATTCTTTGAACAGAGCTTTTGCAACTTGAGACAGCACCTATCATTATAAATAACTAAGCACTCACGGAGTAAGTATTATTGCATCATTTGATAGGGAATCATTGATCTGTGTCTGATCCTGTCTGGAGATGTGAGGGGAGCTTCTCAATAGGCTCATAAATATTCATTTCAGAAGGAGCCTTGTATAAACTTTCAGTGACGCAATGCAATACAACATCCAGTTCCAGAAAATAAAATCATGGTTCCAGAAAATAAGATCATGATTTAAGAAAAGTATTTTCAAGTAAGAAAGGATACTAGATATAAATCTGCACTTAAGAGAATACTCATTACACACAAAAAAATTGTAGCTGGGAGCAAAGTTCTTTATTACTAACTACCAATCATCATGGTTTGCATCTTTATTGACCCTTAATCAGAAACATTTTAAAAACATCCAATATGTAAAATGAGATTGGGGACAAATCCAAAGAAGAACAGAGCATCATATTTTGATACTATTGTATCGTGTGTGTGTGTATGTGTCTGTGTGTGTATGTGTCTGTGTGTGTTGCTGGGGATCTAACCCTGGGCCTTATGCATGCAAAGCAAGCACTCTACAAACTGAGTTATATCCCCAGCCCCTGATGCTTTACTTTTGTAAAGCATACCCACTGATTCAGGGACCCACACAGTCACACCTCCAGTTCAGTGCCTTGCTGTGTACTATTTCTGGATTCCTGCATCCATCAGAGGTACATGTAGCTGGTAACCATGGAATCCAGCGGTTATAAACTAATTGTTTGAAATCCCACCCCAAATTCACATGTTGAAGTCTAAATCCCCAACATGATGGTGGTTTGTGACCACTGAGATGTTGGGAAGTCATGCAGTCATGAGAATGGATCACTTAAAAAAAAGATTAGCACCCTTACAAGTGGATAAAGAAATTAGACTGTCTTTATGCCATGTGAGGATACAATTAGATGTCAGCCATCCGCAAACCAGAAGAGAACCAGTACCTGAGCATGTTGGCACCCTGATTTTAGACTTTCAGCCTTGAGAATTTTAAAAAATAAGCTTCTGTTGTTTGTAAGCCACCTGATGTATGGTATTTCGTTATAGCAGCCTGAACTAAGACACCAGTGAATAATTTTGTGCTTGGTGCAATGGAAAAAATGAAGCTCATAATCCCAGAACTTAGTTTCCAACTAGTTGATAATGTACTTAACTCTTTCAGCCTGTTATATCCCCATTAAATGCAGATGATGATACTTTAGGGTATCATGTGTATATAAAATATTTAATAAGCCATGTAACTCTTATGTAGTTTTTGGGTTTATAATGTTATCTTCAGTACAAAAAGAAAAATTAGCTTTACCATCAAAAGGATGGCAAGGTGCCACTTCCAGGAGCAATATTTTTATAATATTTTATTTAAAGCATAGAAACAAGAAATAGTGCCTGCAGCCTTCACCTTTCAGTCTCAGAAATAAAGGCCCATTCTCACTTCCAAGGGTGAATTCAATATCATCTCAACTCTAAAGCATACCATAGATAACCTACTCCGCCACTTTTTTTTAACCCATTAAGTCCCAAGTTTTCAGTTCTATAAATATTGCACTGAAATTCACACAGGTGCATTAAAATAGGTTGGAAATCAGTCTAGATATTTTATAATTTATTACCATTAATGTTAATCATATTATTAAGATCATCACTAATCATTCATTCACCTATTAATTTTTCCCAAAAGAATGGAACTCTAAAAACATTTCAAAGTTACAAATGGTCTATTTGTTGCTCAATTTAAGGTTGTTGGGTTTTTGTGGGGTTTTTTGGTGTTTCATAAATGGGACAATAGGACATAATAGGTTAAAAAAAACAAAATTTCAGCTCAGTGATTTTTAGTGAAACTAAAGTATTTTAAGATACTAATTCAATTCTATTTTGACTTTTGTTTCTATTTTGCCTTCACTTTTATGAAGCTCAGAAGTAAGTTTTGGGTCTATTTAAGCAAGAATGTTTAGTCTATGCTTCTTTTGGAGGTGGGGGTTCTGGTTATTGAACTGAGGGGTGCTTTACCTCTGAGTTACATACCCAATCTTTCCTATTTTTGAGACAGGGTCTAGCTAAGTTGCTGAGCTGGCCTAGAACTTGTGATCCTCCTCCTTCAGCCTCTGGAGTTCCTGAGATTCCAGGCCTGCATTACCACTCCCAGCCAGAAAATACACAATGCTTTTTTGATCTAACTTTTTCTCTGGACTCATATATCTTCCTCCATGCATATCATTTTAAAATAATGCCATTAAGTTTGTAGCTCTAAGATCTTTGATCTTTAAATAAGACTAGAGTTAGGAAGACTGGTTACAAATAATGAAGAAACACATCAATACATTGTTTTCTTTGAAGATTAAAAATGACAAAATTGTGAGTCTCGACCTAAAGAGAAGGGTAGTGTCTGAAACCAGGGTGCAGTCTGTGGATGAGGACAGAGGCTGTTGTGCAGTCTTTGCTTCTGAATTGCTACATATTGTTATCTCCCTTTTGACTTTCATACACCGATTTCTCTTGTTTCTCTAGTTTCAGATTCCACCAGAAATTCAGGAGCTGAGTCAGAACTACAAGTAGTTGTACATCTGCCAAGCAAGAAGGCTCAACTATTTTGGAAATGCAATGACAGGAGGAATCAGGATTTCCAGAATCCTCTCCAGAAAATGCATAGAAACTATAATTTTTACCAGTAGATTTTATGTTCCTCAAAACCAACCACAAGAAAAGTAAGAACATTGAGAAGCCTCATTAACAGAAACATCTTCTAGAATTCTTCATCTCCATTAGGGGACAATTAAGTGACTTATACAAACCAGGTATTCAATAGAGTTGTTGAAAAAGAAAAACACTGTCAGAATCAACACCTAGCAAACAGGACTTATCCATAATTCACTCATGAAATAACCACATCAAGATAGAAATTAGACCCATTTTCTTGTTCTCTATCATTGACTGTACAGGCAAAATTATTTTCTTATTTACATTTTAATTGAGCCCCTAGAGTGTGCATCATGTAAATATGATAAGTAGGATATGTAAGACAGAGGAGTCCACCTAAACATCCTTGTGATGATAGGTGATCACTCCGCATGAGGAAAGACCCAGTCTAGCATGCCAGTTGGGACTCCCTCTGATGACAGAGGGCAAAGGACTTGTTTCTTGCATGAAGCTCCATCAGGCAGTGGGGAGAGATGCACTGGGCCATGGCCCCATGCTTTGCTGGTCTGTACTGTACAGTGGCTCTGGAGGTCTCAGGCAGCTAACAAGACTGGCATCATAGGCTGGAGGGGACCTCTTATGGATTACCAGTTAAGATCTTGTTTTGAGAGAGCAGAAATTTGAAGTGGTTTGAATAAAGAATATCCGTATAGGTATGGATATTCTTTTCTTTAGAAAGAGAAGTCCACAGACAATGCAGTAGGCCCCTAGCTCCTAATTACTGAGCAGGCTCTATGTGTTAAGCAATATAAAAAGAATTTGAAAAGACCTGTCTTCTCAATTGCTCAGCCAGGTAGGCACTGCATTCCAATTTTATAGGGAAGAAAACAGGAGTCCAGTGAGATGAAATAATTTGTCAAAGGTGTCAATAGTATCAGTGCGCTGGGACACAAACTAGGATCCAATTCTGATGCCTATGCCTTCAGCATTTAGAAAAATCAAGCAGGAAAAGAGATCAGGCATAGGAGTATACTTAGCAGGCTACTGTACTAGTCTAACCCAGAGACAAGAAATGTCTGAGCTGGGGCAAGGAGACTGGAACTTACATAGCCAGGTATCTTGGAAGGACCAAGAGTTGCAATTTAGGAAAAATCAATATTGAATGCATTGGAAGGTATGTCAGAGCAAAACTTTCTTAAATTTTTTTTAAAAGAATGCTTCAACTTTAGAACCTACCTCCACATCAAAAGGCTATATATAAAACCCCAAGCCAACATCATAGCAAATGGGGAAAAACTGAAAAGAATTTCCTTTAAAATCTGGAAAAAGACAAGGAAATCAAAGCACTTTCACCATTCCAATTTAATCTGGTAGTAGAAATTCTGGCCAGAGCATTTAGGCAAGAGAAGGAAATAAAAGGGATAAAAATAAGAAGTCTAACTATCACTGTTTGCAGATGATATTGTCCTATACTTAGGAGGTCCAAAAAACGCCACCAAAAAAACCATTAGAACTAATAAATTCAGCAAAGTAGCAGTTTACAAAATCAACATACAAAAAAAAATCAATAGCTTTCCTATATATCAATAATGAATCTGCTGTGAAAGAAATCAGGAAAATAATCCCATTCACAAATAAACAAAAACTAGTAATAAATCTATCCAAGGAGGTGAAAGACCTCTACAATGAAACCTTCAGAACACTGAAAAAAAAAGAAATTGAAGACATAAAATGGAAAGACTTCCCATGTTCATGGATAGGCTGAATTAATATTGTTAAAATGGCCATACTGCCAAAAGCAATATACAGATCCAAAGCAAACACCATCAAAATTCCAATGACAGTCTTCACAAAACTAGAAAATACAGTTCTAAAATTTATTAGGAAGAATAAAAGAGCCCCAAATACCCAAAGCAATTCTAAGCCAATAAAGCAATGCTGGAGGCATCAAAATACCTACCTTTAAGAAACAGACACACATACCTATGGTACAGAACAGACAAAACCATGCATCCACAGTCATCTGTTCCTTAGCAAACTTGCCAAGAACCTGCGTTGGAGAAAAGACAGCCTTTAAAACAAATGGTACTGAGAAAACTGGTTAACCATATGTAGAAGAATGAAATTAGACCCTTATCACTCACCCTGTACAAAAATCAACTCAAAGTGGATCAAAGATTCAGAAATTAGACCAGAAACTATGAAACTCCTAGAAGAAAACAGATTGCCATTCTAACATTCCAGCAGGCAATGACTTTCTCAGTAGGATCCCTAAAGCTCAGGAAACAATGCCAAAAGCTAATAAATGGAATGACATCAAATTTGAAAACTTTTGCACAGTGAGAGAAACAATGTGAAAGGGGCCTATAGAATGGGAGAAAATCTTTTCTAAGTACTTTTCTGATTAGTATCTAGCATATATGAAAAACTCAAAACACTTAACACCAAAAAAAAAAAAAAAATCAAAGTCAGCTGGGCACAGTGGTACATGTCTGTAATCCTAGCAGCTTGGGAGTCTGAGTCAGAAGGATCTCAAGTTAAAAGCTAGCCTCAGCAATTTAGCTAAGCCCTAAGCAAATTAGTAAGATCCTGTCTCAAAATAAAATATAAAAAAAAAGGGGGTAGGGCTGGGGCTGGGGCTGGGGCTCAGTGGTTAAGTGCTCCTAGGTTCAATCCTGGAAACAAAACAAACAAAAGCCTAATAAATAGGCTAATGAGTAGACACATCTCAAAAGAATACAAATGACAAATGGCCATGAAATATATGAAAAAATGTTCAACATCGTTTGCAACTAGGAAAACGCAAATCAAAACTACACTGAGGCTTCATCTCACTCCAGTCAGAATGGCAGCCATCAAGAAATACCAACAATAAATAATGGAGTGGATGTGGAGAAAAGGAACAATTTTACACTACTGGGGGGATAATTCATTAGGACAACTACTACAGAAATCAGTATGGAGGTTCCTACCCACTTATACCACTCCTCAGTATTCATTCTAAAGAATTAAAATCATTATACTATATTGATGCCTTCATACCCATGTTTATAGCAGCACCATTTACAATCGTCAAACTATGGAACCAGCCTAAGTGTCCACCAATGGATTAATGGATAAAGAAAATGTGGAATGCATACACAATTTTACTGAGCCATAAGAAAGAATGAAATTGTGTAATTTGCAGGGAAATAAATGAAACAGAAGATCTTTATGTTAAGCAAAATAAGCCAGACTTGGAAGGCTGAAGCTAGAGAGGAAAAAGGGAAAGAATGCTGATGGGAATTCATGAGGGAAAAAAAAAGTAAAGGGACCAAGGAACCGAGGAAGGGCGGGAAAGGAGAAATACTGGGGAATGGTATTGACAAAAATATATTGTTATATTGTGTGTATGTACAAATATGTCACAAAATCCCATCATCATGTATGACTATAATGCACCAATGATATATATTATTAAAATATATATTATTAAAAAATGCTTCAAATGTAAACAACCATACCTTGGAAACAGAAGTCTACAATCAAGTATTTCCAAGCAAAAAATAGACACACTTAAGCCTTATCAACAAAAATGTCTTCAAAGCTTGGTATTACTAGAAATCATGTTTTGCATATTTCAAAACTAAGGTACATAAAAGTACAATGAAATTCTACTTCGTACCCACTAGGATGGCTATATGTTTTATAAGTTCTTTTCCAAGTATGTCTGATTCCAAGCAAAAAGTCCTCCACATTCCAATTTTATAAATTGGAAAGTAAGTGTTATTGAGGATGTGGAAAAATTAGAACCCTCATACATTGATGATAGGGAACTAAAATGATACAGTCACTACAGAAAAGGGTTTGGCCATTCCTTAAAAATGGAATTGTCATGACCTAGAAATTTTACTTTCAGGTATATACCCAAAAAAACTTAAAACAGGGACTCAAACAGATACTTGTAGACCAATGTTTATGGTAGCATTACTCACAATAGCCAAATGTAGGAACAAACCACATGTTTATCAACAGATGATTGGATAAACAAAATGTGGTATATACATACAATGGAATATTATTCAGCTGTAAAAAGGAATGAAATGCTTACACTATAACATGGATGAGCTTCGGAAGCATTTTGCTAAGTGAAATAAGCTAGACAGAAATGGAAAAATATTGTATAATTTCAATTATATGAAATATCCAGAATAAGCAAATTAGAGGTCACTAGGGGCTGGGAAGGGGGAATAGGGAATTATTATATAGTAAAGAGTCTCTATTTGGGGTAATAGATAAGTTTTAGAAATACATAGTGGTGACAGTTGCCCAATAATGTAAAAGTACTTAATGCCACTGAATTGTACACTTAAAATGGTTTAAATGGCAAACTTGATATATAAAACAATGAATGAAAACAAACATTAATATTCAGAGTTGCCTCAACTGCCACCACAAAAATAAACACAGTCTTGTCATGTCATGGGTCTATGTCTGACTTGGTCTATGCTGGGTAAGAATAACATATGCAAATGATAATAGAGCTAGATGCCTTCAAAATGTTATTCCAAATAATTCACTGGTTTCCTCCAACCTACAGGCAAATTTCTATTCTCAAACCATTCCTGATCTGGCTCCTACTCATCTGTCCAAGTCCAAGCTTATCTCCCACCTTGCCTCTGTTTTCTATAACTTTATCCTTCCACAATACTGAAAAATTCCAAGATGTGGATTGTTCCCTCATCTCTCCACTTGCCAGTGTAGTTCTGTGTGCTTAGAATGGGCTCGTGTTCTCCCTCACCTCTAACTTTTATCATCTAGCAAATGCCTATCTATAATCAAGTTCAGTTCCATGATGCCTTTCCCAGACTTTTGGGACTCTTTTACTCATGATTATTACTGTGACTTATTCCTTTGTGACAGTAATTATAATATTCAAATCATTAATTTGCATGTCTGTATTCTACTAGATTATTACTGAGAATAGGAAATAAGACATTTCATTTTTCTCTGCTAGAACGTGTATTCCAAATATTTTTTTTTTGGGGGGGGGAGTACCAATGACTGAACCCAGGGACATTTAGCCACTGAGCCACATCCCCAACCCTTTTTATTTTGAGACAGAATCTCACTAAATTGCTGAGGGTTTTCTCAAATTTGTGATCCTCCTGCTGCAGCCTCCCAAATTGCTGGGATTACAGGCAAATGCCACTGTACCCAGCTCCATAAATAGTTTATAAATAGATGGGCAAGAGAATAAGCCCAACACTTAGCTGGGGAATGAAGACTCTGATCAGCCAGGTTCTAAAAAGCTATCACTCATTGATGCTTCTGTGATAGCATTCAAAAGACACCAAATTTCAGTATGAATACCAGCATTAAGGAAAAACAATACAATCAAAGTCAGAAAAACTGGAAAGAATTGTCTATACCTGGAGGATCATCCACACTATCTGAAAGGTGAGGAAATTTTGCTGAGAAGGCAAGTGGGAAGCCGTTTAAATAGAATTGTTCAAATAAGGTAAAAGATAAAGAGGTGAGTAATCATTCAATGCTAATAACCTCAAATGTTTAATTTGACCCCTTTCTAAATATATCCGATTCCAAGCAAAAAGTCCTCCACGTTCTATGTGACTAAATTAGGACTCTAAAATAATCTACACATTTTTCCTTGTTATGCTTCTAAATATATTTGATGGTCAAATTTCTCTGAGGCTCTACCTATGAGATGGAACAGATACAAACAGGATTTTTTTTTTTAGTCACAAGATAGATGTCTAAATAAAAATTAAACTTAATCATGAATGAATTCATGGAATTCAGTGTGAAGTAGGTCCAAATCAGCATACATGAGCATGCATACAGCAAGCGTTCAGTCTTCTGAGACTGAAAGGTGCACTGAGTGGTATATCAGGGCCATCAGCCCTTCTCTGCAACTAACACAGGAACTATATGAAGCAAGACCTCCTCCCAGTCACCTCCTTACTTCCCTTCAAGCAGTTGCTTGGTTGTTTATACTTTCCAATTTCCTGTCATTTAACCAATTCCAGTTCTGCTTATTAAAAAAAATTCTCCCATTTATACCACTTATACCATAATTTCTTTGAAGAACTGATTCACATCTCCAACAGCCAGCTTGAAGTAAATCTTTGGTCACTTATAGCTTGGACTCTGTTCAGAATCCCTGCCCTGATGGGACAAGAATCACACGAGGATGTGTTCACTGAATTTCCAACTCCCCTGTGGTAAGTAACCAACCCTACTTTAACCAGCTTGCTGAACTCTCTATAACACAGAGAAATAGACACAAATATCAAAACCCATTCCTCTGCTTCTTCAAAGCTTCTTATCAAGTTCAGGGGAAGCCTGAATCGTTGCTCCACTATGGCAATACTTGGAAATGATGGAGCTCTGGGTCTGGTCCCATGGAGGTACCCTCAGACACCATAGCACATGTCTTCCTGGCTTTCAAGAATTCCAAAGAGGAAAAAGATGGACTCTGCCATGCTTCAATCCCAGCAGCCTTGCTGGGAAGCTTAAAGGCCATAGCACATCCCATCAGGACTTTCCAGAGGCTTTTACAGGCTCATTTCAGAAGGACATAGTTCGGCTTCTTCCTAAACATGCAGGGACAGAGAAGGAGAGCTCACAGGTGTTCTTCAGCAAGTCCAATTTCTAAGTCCTCACTCATGCCCTTCCCCAACCCCACAGGGCTAGACCTGAATCTCAGCTGAGGCCACAGCAAGGGAAGGTGGTGAGCTACACATAGGATGCTGCTCCTTACTGGAGCCCTGTGTGAGCCTTGGATTGCTCTTCACTGGTCAGAGCCTCTGGGTTTCAATACTCGCATATAAACCCTACATATTTGAGAACCTGACTAATCAACAGTACTACTAAGACTGGGTCACTATAATACAAGGGCCAGAAACTTGCACTTTTTAAGACTGATTCATGAGCCCAGAGCTCTCAAATCTGCTCCCCAAATACCTGCTCTTCCAATGACTGCAGTGGTGTTTTAGTCAGGGTGTTTTTGTTTTTATTCTTTGCTATTTCGACTAAAAGACTCCACCAGAACAACTATAGAGGAAGAAAGGTTTATTTGAGGGCTCACGGTTTTAGAGATCTTAGTCCACAGAAAGCTGGCTCCATTCCTCAGGGCTCCAGGTGAGGTAGAACAACATGGCAGAAGAGTACAACAGAGGGAAGGAAGCAGCTCACATGATGATCGGCAAGCAGAGAAACTCCACTCACAAGATACAAAGCCCAAAGCCACGCCCCAATTCCCACCTCCTCCAGACACACCCTTCAGTTACCACTCAGTTAATCCCTTTGAGGGATTAATTCATTGATTGGGGTAAGACTCTTACAACCCAATCATTTCTCCTCTGAACCGTCTTACATTGTTTTACACGTGAGCTTTCAGGGGATACCTCACATCTAAACCATAACAACTGGATTTCCCTTGCTGCATTTCCAATTTAACTTATCCATTTTAACTCCCTGGGGGATCTCTGCTGAACTGAAGCCTCCAGGAGACAGCAGCCCAGCAGGGTACAGGAAAGAGTGAAGGCTGAGGCCCAGCCCACAGAAGCTGTAATGGAAAACAATTTTAGCTTCAGCTGAAGATTTTAAATGCCCACTTTTTCGAGAATAGGTTCCTGTTATTTTGTGGTTAAATAAAAAAATAAAACCAGATAATACTGTTCACTCAGGAGTGATGTGAAAACTGATAGCAATTCAAAGCACTGGGTGACTGAGTCCTTTCACACTGGGACTTCTTCGCAGTCACTGTACCAACGAAAACACTTTTCACACTCGTATGGTTTTGAAATGAGATGTCCTTTTCATGTGGGCCTGTTGTTCTTAATTTACTGAATTGTAAGCAAAAAACCTTTAGGCACTAGCAACCCTATGAAAGAGGATGGCTTAGCCCAATCCCGGAAGGACTAAGGAAAGCAAGCCAAAGTGAACCTAGTTTACTACATCCCTTTGCCCTCTCACCCCAGGCACACTCACCTTCCCCTCCCTTGATGACGGCATTGGACTACTGAAGTTCTTAGGTTTTAATAGGATAGACAGTGAAATATAATTCACATACCATCATTACTGTTTCAAAGGGAACAATTCACTGGTATTCAGTAACTTCACCGAATTGTGCATCTTATACCTCCATCTACATTTCTTCACCCCCAAAAGGGACTCCATACCCATTAGCAGTCCCTCCCCAATTCCACCTTACCTCCTGCCCCCCAAAACCTCTGACCTCTTTTCTGTCTCTTTGAATTTGCCTTTTCTGGCCACTTCATGGAAGCAAATCATGCAATGTGTCTTTTTCAGTGATCAACTATTAAGGCTCCTTTCAATCTCTTCCACATGCTTTTCTTCCTGAGGTTCTCTCCTGGGTCCTCTAACTCATCCCACTCTACAGTACTTATTTCTTGCCTGGGTAATCTCAACCTCTCCAAAGGCTTTGATTTCTCTGCTGATGACTCAGATCTCTCTCTACATCACGGGTCTCTCCTCTGGACCCCTGATTTACACATCTGTTACCTCCCAGGCATCTTTCCTTGAATTTCTATTCCAAAGCAAGTTCAGCCCCGCCTTGCCTCTAAGCTTCCCTTTCACATTCTCTCCACCTCTTCCCTCTGATCCAGACACCCCATACCATTCTTGAAGTCCCCCTCCTTTGCCTTTTTCTCTAGAGCCAAAGACCATGAAGTCCTCCAATTTTTTCCCAAATCATCCTGATTACTTCCATCCTCAGTGCCGTAACCTAGTCCATGCCTTGGTTGTCCATTCACTGAATTGGTCCCCGGGCCTTGTTTCATCTCTCTCCAACCCTAGGCCAGTCTGGTTAATTGCAAGTGCACTTGTGATGGTTGAGGCTAACAACTTGTCTTATGGTATCTGACCTCTGCCTCTTTATCCAGTCTCCTCACGCATGGCTTTCAGTCCAAACATTCAGCTCTTAGTTTCTCCTTCCACTCCCTAGGATCTCTCTTAGCCTCAGGCCTTGACTGCAGATGGAAAGAGCAGCAAGTAGAATCCATCCTCTCCATCTCCCCAAATTATGTGACCAACTGCCAGAGGCAGGTCTGATCCAGAATACTTTTGCTTCTTCATTTCTTCTATCTGGACATATTCCATCATGGGACCTTATGGGAAGCAAACAGCTTCCTTACTCATAAGGTAGACAAAGGACCAGACAGACTACTCAAACTTAAGCTCTGTTATTTTTTTAAAAAAAAGAAAGAGTGAGAGAGAGAGAGAGAATTTTTTTTTTTAATATCTATTTTTTAGTTTTTGGCGGACACAACATCTTTGTTTGTATGTGGTGCTGAGGATCGAACCCGGGCTGCACGCATGCCAGGCGAGGGCGCTACTGCTTGGGCCACATCCCCAGCCCATGCTCCGTTATTTTTTTACCTGTTCAATTTTTAAAATTGAATTTTTTCTTTGTAAAGGGGAAGGGGAAAAACATGCTATAAATTTAGAGACCCAATTCTAATGCCCTATCTGTCCCTGGACTTGCTTTTCCAAAACTGCCTTCTCTGTGCCTTAACTTTTTTTCATCTGAAAATTGATAATAAGTCCTACCTTACCAGGATATTGTGAAAATAAGTAATAAGAGACACAGAGGTACCTCTACTTTGAACAGAATGGCCTACAAGAAATCCAACAGATTCACCTTGTTCTTCTGTATCAATATAAAACTAAAGGCCAAACTTAAACACTAATACCAGCACCCTTACAATATTAAGCTTTGCAGGGACTAACAGGGCCCTGTGCTGGAGCCCCAGAGGTCACCTGCCACACATTCATCCCCTTGCCACTGTGATGTTTTACTGCAGATAAGCAGGGAACCAATTAGGGTTTCATCTTCCTAGGATAAGCAACAAACCCACTTCCCTTATTTCCATGCAATTTAAATTCTTGAAAAACAAGGCTTGATTCTCTAAAGGAGAAAGTGTGATTATGTTAACACATTAAGGACTGCTGTGGAAAGTCACCTATTGTCTGATAAATTCATAATTATAGGTTGCATCGCCTTCTTTCAGAGGCACCATAACAGTCTCTTCCTTTTTAATTCTGCTGGGGGAGAGGAAGACTTTAAATCATTTAGGAGACCAGCTGTGTTGTACTTCAGCTGCAAAATACGCAAGTTCTGAAGTGTGCTTGGCATGTATTCTGAGCTGAAGCATACGCTGCTTATGCAGGCATAATGTCCCAGTCCTGCAGATGCCTGGGAAAGTTACGTGGGGATTTCGTGCATATGGAGTGCATCAACACCAGCACCCTCGCCGATGAGCGCACGCTGTGTCACTCTTCCCTTCTGTCTCACATTTTGTAAACGGGCACCAGTTCAACTAAGAACCATGCAACCCGAGAATTTTAGAATTAAAGGAGCCTTGGTGATAATCTACACTAATGCCTACATTTTAGAGAAAGAATAAGAAGCCCAGAAAATACAAAAAAATCTGGTCAGATAAAGGTACTATTTGTGCCTAAAGTTCAACATAGTCCTTCACCAGAAAGACAGTTCTTATACCTTTTCAAAGGTATAAGATATCTCTCTCATTTCCTACAGTGCCAGTACAATTCTCTAAAATAGCACATAAAAATAGAAGAATGAACGAGGGAGGAAAGCAGGAGGGACAGGAGACAAACCTTAGATTAGAAACCATAGTGGCCAATGTCCCCCTACTCCTTTGAGGCACAGAGACCTCCAGTTGCCAATATCAACTTACTTTTTCAAATCGCTTCCCCACCCCTACCAGGAAAGTTGACACAAGCAGAAGGACTGATACCTTTGAGATGCTTGCTTTAAGTTGAGCAGTTTAAAGTCATGTTTCTATCATCAAAAGAGGCCAGGTGTGGTGGCACACACCTGTAATCCCAGCAGCTCGGGAGGCTGAGGCAGGAGGAGCAAAAGTTCAAAGTCAGTCTCAGCAACTTAGTGAGACCCTATCTCAAAATAAATAAAAAGGGCTGAGCATGGGGATGGGGATGTGGCTCAATGATAAACTACCCCTGGGTTCAGTCTTTGGTACAAAACAAAACAAAACATTGAGGGTTTCATCAACCTGCTTTCCACAGTGCCATCTTCAAACTTACCTAATTCTCCTGTACCTAGTTCTTGATTCCCAATCTTGCCCCTGCTTCCTCTGGAAGCTTTCCCCATCCACCAACCCTTTGCTCTCCCACTTTGAATCTCACTCTTTCTACTTGGTTCTACCCTTCTGCCCATCAAAAGCTTATGCCTCCCTCATAAAGCACAGACAGCAGGATGGCTTGATGGCTTGATGTCCTTCCAAGACCTGCCACCTTTATGCTTTTTCCTGCACCTTCAAGCTTCTCTCCATTCATTCCCCAACTCCTGTCCCTACCTCAGTGCTAGCAATTTAATTCTCAAATCCTGTTTTCTATACCACCTAAACATTTTGTCACATGTCACATCCTTACTTCCAGAGTCTGGAGTTATGGCCTTCTTTTTCTTGTTGGAAGAGAGATTGCAATATTTGCCTTCCTTCTTCCTCAGTTACACTGGATTCCAGAGGTAGCCATCTTAAAATCAGATATTGCTTCCCCTTCAAAACCTTCCAATGACATATCCCTATAGGTCAGTCTTATTCTTTAGGGTAAGATTGTGTAGGATTCAAGTCCATTTTTCCCAGCTGCTCTGCCAGGATCACCTTCCTCCCCTTGCTACTTTCACTGGCTACCATGACCTGCTGCAGGAACCCACTTTGTCAGGTTCTTCCAGGTCTTGCAGTCCCCCTTTATGCTTTCTCTGCCTGGAATATGCTCTTCCCATTTTGTCCACCAGGTCAATTTCTACTCTTTCAATCCTAGCTCAACTATTTGTTCCTCTGAAACCTTTGCCTACAACCTGGCTTGCAGTGGTAGGTCATTGGTGTTTGCATCTCTCTCTCTCTCTCTCTCTCTCTCTCTCTCTCTCTCTCTCTCTCTCTTTCTTCCCCCCCCCTTTCTCCCCCCACCCCCGCCTCTCTCTCCTCTCCTACAGCGCCCTACAATTCTCTATTACAGCCCTTAAATGTGGCACTGTGATTATTATTTTTAAGCCATCTTGTAACGCATGGCTCTTCAGTTACACAAATAGTAAAGAAAAAAGAAACTATGGGAATATTTGAGAGAATTTTACAGATGTCTACACAAAAATACATACATAGTGGGCTGGACCTGTGGCTTAGCGGTAGTGCACTTGCCTAGGATGTGTGAGGCACTGGGTTCACTTCTCAGCACGGCACGTAATAAAATAAAAGTCTATCAACAACTAAAAAAAAAATTAAAAAAGAAAGAGAAGAAATACACAAATTAGTGCTATACTATGGAAATACACTGCCAGCCACAGTAATTTTAACTTTTCTAGTAGCCACATTAAAAATTAAAAGCAAAAGGGAATATTAATAAAATATTTACTTAATCCAATACATCCAAATATTATCACTTCAACTTATAACCAAGAAACTTATTCTTGAGGTAGTTTATTCTCTTTTTTTCATTCTAAGTCTCTGAAATCTAGTATACTATTTGTATTTACCACACATCTCTATTTGGAATGGTCATATTCCAAGTGCTCAGTAGTCACATATATTGGCAGGTGGATGGTTATTTCAAATGCATGCATATATTTGAGGTGCCTGTATACTACCCACAAGTTATCAGGATATGGACAATTGGAATATTATTGGCAAACCACTAATGTTCATTATTAAAACTTGGAAGTATTCCTGAAGCCACACCACATCCCAGCATCATTTCTTTTTTCTAATTGGTGCAATATACTTTCACATATTAATATGATTTGTTGTTATTCATTAGAACATGCACAAAATGTAACAATTGTATTTGTAAAATAATTTGGCCAATATCACTCTCTAGCATTTTCCTGCTCCCTCCTATCCTCCCACCACTCTGACCCTTTCCTCTACTGACCTCCCTTTGATTTTCTTGAGATCCAACTCCACCTGTGTTTTTCTTTTTCCATTCTAGCTCTTAAATCAAGATTTAAACATCACCTAGTTTCTACCATTACCAAAATGTTAAGGAAGCCATTTTCCCTGGTTTGGGAGCCAGTTTTTTCCCCTACCCCCATAATTAAGCAAGGTAGAGACCACCAGGTCTTAAATATAGCACACAGCATGACTTTCTACCTCTAGCTCACCACATCACTGTCCACACTGTTGAAAAATCCCAGCTCAGAGACAGTATTTTCTAGGAAGTCTTCAGTTATTTAGCTTCTTCCATAATGCACATTTACTCTTTAATATATGATTTTTGAAATTTTGTCAGGTAATATTTTCACATCAAAAGTACATGAAAAAAATTATGGTTTTATAGTGTGATTAATTACTGTTTTTAGAAGAGGGGTGGAGAGGAATCTGGGGCTCCTGAAGGTATCAATAATGTAACAATTAGATTGAAAATGCATGTCAAATTGCATAGTCTATCTATACTAATATAGTAGCATCCATATTCAATATATCTGAGAGATGTTTAAATGACAAACTCCCAAAACTCTTCCAAAGGGCCTGCTATGTACTTGGAATTCCCTTTCCTTATTTTGCAAGAACAGCCACAAAGAACCATTTCAAATACAACAACACTGTCTATTACTAAGACTACCAGTGATAGTGTAAAGTTAGGAGGAGAAGACATATGGAGAACAAAACAGGGAAGCTTTGTGGGGAAGGTAGCACAGAATCCTTGGGAGCCCAGGAGAGGCAGGCTGAGCAGGAAGCAGGAAAGTAGGCTACTGTACAGTACAGGGGCCCTGGCCATCAAGGGGAAGAGCCTTAGTGCAGAGCACTTTAACTCACTTGGATTTACTTCCCAATTTTGCCTAGGGTTGGCTCTCAGAGTGACTGGAAAAGGGTCTCTGGCTTGTTCTGGGTCAGAAGCCTGCAGAATACACACATCTTTCCATTAACAGAACTTCCCCTGCCAGCTGCCCTCCCCATTCCAAAAAGACAGGATACCATCTGGACTGGTTGAGAAGGTTCTGGGGAGGCACAGGAGCTTGTGACAGTGACAGAAGACTCTTGTCCCCTCTCCCCTCCTTCCCTCACATGAGTCTTCCACTGTACATTAGACTGTCATCTGTGCTTTGGTTTGCGCCCCTTCCAGAAACACAAATACCAGAATTTAGAAGGTTGCAAGAACTCCTCATTTTTCCCTTTAAAATAGGAATGCCAGGGCTGGGGTTGTAGCTTAGTGGTAGAGTGCTTGCCTCGCACACATGAGGCCCTGGGTTCAATCCTCAGCACCACATAAAATAAATAAAAATAAAGATATTGTGGCCATCTACAACTAAAAATATATATATATATATATATATATATATATATATATATATATATATATATATTTAAAAAAAAATTTAAAGGAATGCCAGGCTCAGTGGTAAAGCATCCCTGGGTTTAATTCCCAGTAAAAATAAATAAATAAATATGTATGCCACTCATCTATGAAATAATATCCTTGATACCACAAAATCATAACGCTCAGAATGGCACACTTGTTTTGGTCCAGAGATGCATAGATCCACCCTTGAAAAAGGACATAGAAATACAAACATGGAGAAAAAGACTGTGTTCTTGAACAGAATCTTTTTCTCATCATCAGCACTCAACCCCAGCTGCCTTTCTCCAGGAAGACTGCCTTTCCTCCTCCTTCCCTGACACAAATGCATACAAACGTGGTTTTCTCCATTTAAAATGCGAATCTGTTTGCAAACAGGAAGCTGCAGAAGTGGGAGGGTGTGAAAGAGGCAACAGGGAGGACAGTTCTCAAATGCAACAGTGGAGCAGGAGCTTGATTTAGCCACACTGCTGGCTCCAGAGAGTTCCACCCAGACTGGTCCATCTCCGGTGGGGAAGGAAAAAGCTCAAGTCTCATCCTTTTGGAGTCCTGGTGACAAACTCCAGGTCCTCCTAAAGGGAATCATTGGGCTTTCCTTTCTTCTGCTCACAGGCAGAGGGACCTCTGCTGAGAAGCATGGTCAGGATGGCTGCAAGTGAGCCTCCTGGTGACAGCTAAATTATTTGATGAGTCTCCACACACCACCACCTGTTGTCCCTCCAAAGGCCTTAAATAGAGCCGGGGGTTCCGCTGTCATCTTGCTCCCCCACTGGGAGGGGCATCAAAGCCCCAATCCAGCTCAGGAACATACCTCTGGCACTTGGGAGGGTCACTTGCAAGTCAGTGCCCAGAACCACCCATGGCCTTTCCAGAGTGGTGCCAAAGGGTAAACTGAAACGCTACATTCAACACAGTCCACAGCATCTACAAGCTCTAAACTCAGAGGGGAAAAAAGTCTGTTCATTTCAATGATCATACTTATAGCCTGATGTTTCCCAAGTCATTATTCCAAGTCACTAAGAAACTGTTCACCAAGTAGCCTAGTGATGGGCAACAACAGGTGTAGCTGACACACAAGGAATCTGAATTGGATATTGTACTCATGGTAATATGAGATTTTGTGACAGACAACTGTGACAAATTCTTTCCTGGGGGTTAATTTGGCCCTAAAATGTCTTCATGGAGCTAATTACTACAGAAAACACGCAAAAGGTAGGAAAGACAGGTCAGACATTTGTGAAGTGTCTGATGTCAGTTTTGTCCCACGTTGAGGCTTATTGCCTCTAGAAGCCAGCTCTCTGCAACCGAACAGAAGAGACCTGTACAGAAACATCTTTTTCTAATGTAAACAGCTTCTCAGAAATCTCAAAACTTCTGACACACTTATGATCTTATGTGTTGATCAGTAAGGAAAATTAATTCTTAAGTTGATGTAGGAAGTTTATGATTCACATTTTGGCAGCTCTGCCAAACTATTAACTGATAATAACAACTAAGAAATAATCATCTCCAGAGGAATCACAAGGTTGACTCTGAGAACACAGCATTGGCCAGGCATGGTGGCTCATACCTAAATCCCAGCAACTTGGGAAGATAGGGCAGGGGGAGTACAAGTTTGAGGCTAGCCTCAGCAGCTCAATGAGACCCTATCTCTAAATTTTTAAGAAAAATTTCAAAAGGCCTAGGAATATAGCTCAGTGGTAGAGCGTCTCTGAGTTCAATCCCCAGTTCTGGAAACACACAACAGCATGTCTTTTTTTACTCTGCTAACTCAATCATCTTATCTCACCTTCCTTCCTCTTGACTATGTGTCATCACAGAAATTCCTCCTATGGAAATCTGAATAGAATGTAAGTTTCGCTCGTTTTAATACTCACAATGACATGTATCGGCCAGACTTCTTCAAGGCTGGAAGTATATTTGCCTGTGTCACTTAATATCCTAAAAATGGCAAAGTGATGGCTAAGTATTATATACACATAAGAAAATGTATTTTAAAACGTAGTATTCAAATGTAGGGTAAATATCTCAACTTCTCAGAGGCTCAGCCAGACAACTTCAGCACAAGGCAAGCATATTTTCAAATCTCCAAAGGAAGACAAATTCAGCCACAAGGGGCTGAAGTGGGATGCCAGCAGGAAGTTCATTTCTAAGCCAGGGATGGAGGTGACAATAGCATCCTGCTGGCTGCTCTGCCCACTGCTGTGCTTTGTGGGACCCACACCAGCTACATCACTGAGACTGAAAGAAGTCACAGTGGGGAACAAATTTCAGAGAGATGTTTTTGCTTCCATTCTAACTCCAACAATTGGATTAAAAGAAGAATCAAGTACACAGACTGACATTGCTTTCTGAGGAGTTGGCTTTCTTCATTTGACAAACTTTTCTTCTTGAACACATTATGGATGGATTCATCTAAACTTGTAACAAATCATTTTCTACATCTTGACATGTAGTGAATAATTAGTTTCCACTGTGGAGGCTACCTGCCCGTTCAGTCCAATTCATCTCAGATGATTTCAAACTAGGGAGTCTTGAGCCTGTCAAGTGTTCCCGAAGAAACAAAGCATCAGTATTCAGGTCTTTAAAAATACATGAGAAGCTATAATGCCTCAGAGTCTGATGAGCTAGCAGATCAGGCCCAAATATCTGTGTAATCAGTACTGCTAGTGTATTCCCTAGGCGCCTGCATCTCATAAGCCAAGAATATGGCTCTTCTTGCTGCCATTTATCACAACACACAGAGCCACCGATAGTGAACGAGCAGCAGGATATGGGTGTGTGTGTGTTTGTGTGTGTGTGTGTGTTTAATGTTCAAAACCAAACAATGAAAGAAAGGAAACAATATCTTTCCAATTGACTTCTACGTTTTGGGGAGTTCATACCTCACTGTGCCACTCTAAGCTGGGGAAACAAATCCCAGGATCACTGGCTCTAATTCTCCTTTTCCTTCAGGTGTCTCAGGTTATGATCCTCCTCCCTTCTAGGCCTGAGGGATAGAGGGGATGGAACGACAGTTCCTGACCCACTTGACTCTCCTGGTGCCCTTTCTGTCTATGAGGCAAGTTCTTGGTTCCAAGTGCTCTTAATTCGGGTATTTTTCAGACAGAATTCCATGAATGTGTAATTCCTAAGATACATGAATTTCACCGTTGACCAAGATGAAGTCAAAGGATCAGATTTAGCCTCCCACCTCAAACATGGGGCTGCGGGGGCAGGATACTCTATATGAAACAAAGGTTTCAAGACACTGGACACCAGGCAATGGAGGACAGTGAGCCCAACACCTGCTCTAGCTCTCTGCCTGTGAGAATCTCAGGCTGTAGTACAAGGAAGGGACACCTAGGTGAGGCACGAGTCGAGGAGACAAAGCTGAGAGTCTGGGGAGACTTATGTGGCTTTGCAGGACATAGAGGAGAGAGAAGTCTAGAGAACATCTCTGGTGCCAGAGAAGATGGTCTGTACTCCTAAGATTACAGTTAGCCACACCATTGACCAAGCCAACTACATAACCAAACTTCAAGGAAACTGTCCACCTGTCAGTACTCTCCAACACAAAGGACACTGATAAGAAATCAAAAGGTGAATACACCTCATGTTATGAAAAGTGATATTTAGGATTTGGGTGTATTTTTTTTCCATTTTTTCCACAGAGACTGGATTCCATGGATCCTCACTTTTGACAGATATGAATTTTTCTACTTACAGAACACTATAAATAGATGACCATAAATCTTAAAGATCCATTTTTTTTATTCTATAGGAGCAGCATTTGAGGTTCAGAGCAAAAATATTACAAGTTCATATTCTCTACTGCTTAGTAGATTGCCAAATATAATACAGGATTGCATGCAATATTTTGGACTTTTTACACTTAAAAATTGTTTATCTAAGACTCATGTTTATCTGGGTGATCTTTTTCTTCTCTAAATTGAGTGACCTTACTCCTAAGCAATGTTATACAGAAGAAAGCTACTAGATTTATCTCTTTTGAGTGAAAGAAAAGGGGAAGGAAGAAATACACACGATTGGGAACTGTTCAGTTGCTAACTATACACAACTCATGGTTCACTTGGAACCTGGAGGCCATTCCAAGAATAAGCCTTTTTCCATATCTTCCATTCCCATTTTCCTCAGACTTCACTCTCTCCCATTACCATGGGCCAACGTTTCCACTTAGCTACTATGAAGCTATGTGAATCTTATCCAACTCCATCTAATGACAGAAAGATCAAAGCTACCCAACACTTAAGTTTGGTGCCTGGATGAATGGTATACTAAGGTCTTTTCATCTTTCTTAGATTACCATCCAATATCCTTATACTGACCTCCAAGGACCCAGTTATCTGGCTCCCACTCTATCGTCTGCTCTTCCTCTACCATGCCAAGTATGGCTTGTCTCAGAAGCATACTCTTCTGCTGCCTGGAATTCTGTCTGCAGATAGCTCTGTGGCTCACTCTCTTCCTCTATCAGGTCTCTGTGCAGTGAAACTACTCCCCTCCCTTCTCATGCACTATCTCTTTTACCCTTTCTTTTGCTTTTTTTCCGATGTAAGTTTGCTCATTTATTGTCTCCCTCTGCTGTGGTTTGAATTTTAATGTCTTTTCTAAATTCATGTTGAATCTTAAACTCCACTGTATTGGTATTAAGAGGTGGGACCTAGGAGGTGATTAAATTATAAGGGCAAGATTAGTGCCCTTTAAGAGGGCTGGGGAGAACCCACTTAAATTCTCCATTCCTTTTGCTATATGAAGACAGTATTTCTCCCCTCTGGAGGATGCAGCAACAAAACTCCATCTTGGAAGCGGAGAGAAGCCCTCACTATGTGAGACCTGGTGGTAACTCAGTCTTGGAGTTCCCAGCCTCCAGAATCATGAGAAATAAACTATGGTTATGAATTACCCATTTAGTGGCATTTTGTCATAGCAGCACAAACATATAATACACCCACTTTCCTATACTAAAATGAACAATTAGGGCAGAAACTTTGTTTTGTTTATCCGTGTATCCTCAGAAGTTCTAGTAGTCTAGAATTGGCTTGTATTTGAAACTCAACTATTTGTTGAGCAATCGATGAGCAGTTCTTCACATTTTATCTGACATGTCCTTGTCTGACTGCTAACTTTCAGATGCATCCAAACTGATTCTTCAGAACAAGTCCAGAGACTGTAGCCCAAAGCCAGCGAGGTGGCTGCCTACACTGTATGATTGAAGGTTTTTTTTGTTTGTTTGTTTTTATTCTTTTTGAGCAGGACCACCTGACCTTCAAATAAAGACTTTCTGCCTATTACTTAATTTTATTCTTTATTCCTTAGCTCTTAAAGGAATACCTTTGAAAAAAATCTACAATATAAATTTCTTGTAAGGCAATGCTACCTCATGCAACACTTTCACAGCCAGAGTCATGGGTGTATCTTATAGATGGAAGCTTTGTGGAAGTGGGTTGAGGCAAAGGTAGAGAAAAGAGGATTCCCATGAAAGAATCTAGAATGCCAAGAGGGACAGCTATTGGACCAAAGGAAGTTAACCATCTGTAAGTCCATCTACTTCCTGGGATTTTTCTTCCTCAATCACTTATCTAGGCAGAGAAGGTGGTAATGGGCAGAAAGAAAACATTTCGTTGGCATCCAGCAGGACTATTTCCACATACCCATGACAAAACAAAAAAGTGCTCTACTAAACCAAAGTGCTATCTTTTCCATCCTCTCTCCCTAGTGCCACAGGATACTCTTTTCAGTCATGGCCATGAGCAGGTAACTCAGGATGGACCATCAAAAGAACACATCCTCCTTTGAATATTCTCTGGCTCAAGGTAGACATGTGGCCTAGGAAGTCCTGAGAGTCCTTTCCAGGAACTTATATGGATCCTAGAAGAGAGATAGACACATGCTTTTCTCTATGATACATATCTGGGAGGGCACTCTGGGCTTGGAACCACTATGGGCCTCTATAGAGAGCCTCCCTACAATTGAGGCAGAGGACAGCAGAGCTAAGCAAGGGGAGCAGAGTCTTGATGACAATATCTCAATCCTCAGATTAACTGGAACTGAAGCCAGCACCACCAACTGTACTATCTAGTTACATTAGCAAATAAGATTTCCTCTTTGCAAGCTCATTTGATTGGGACTTCTGATACTTGGTTCACAGACATTATTACTGACAGGCTTCACTGATATAGGCAGGCAAGGCATTAGCATGTTGAATGAACCAATTATGTTGTTTTCTACTAGAGAAAGTATTTATGGGATAAATACTATCTGTAGAATAAATGAATTTAACAACTCACCCGATTCTCTATTTCTACTATGAACACCAAGAGAGACAGAGCCAAAATTTTATGTAGCAGCCTCATGTCCTGGTCAAATAACTCAGGGAGAAAGCCTAGGGAAGATCCCTAGAGAGTGGACACAGACAGTTTATAAGGTCACATCTTACCCAGTTAAACTCCAAGCCACATACCTAATGAAGTGTATCAGGAGAGTGCATTAGAGCCCAAGTCTCCAATGCCAGAATCATGGCCTTAAAGAATGAAAAACAGCCCTGGCTGCCATCCCAGGTCACTAAACCACCTCCGGCACTCAAAACACCCACCTAAGAAGACCAAATTATATGTTTTGGGGGGAAAAAGTCATTTTTGATTCACAGAACACTATGCATTTCCAATATTTCCATAAATATCCCACCAGAGCTTTGATGATGATATTTCTGTTTTCAAATGTGACAACTATGGCTTTCCAAGGTTGCCATTTGCCCAAGGTCACACAGCTAGTCAGTGGCTGAGCCAAAACTCAGCCTCAGGTCCTTTGACTCAAGGATTCATCCTCTTCATTATATTTCCAAATTTCCTCAGGCCCCTAAAATACCTGCCACAAAAAATATCCCCAGATTTTTAAAATAAAAAATTATGTGTATAGATTAAAGGTAAATGTTCTATTTAGAAAAAAAACAATTAGTCTAAGTCTATAGCCTTCAAATACCAAATCAATTCTTTCCAGGCCTGTTCATACTTTTTTCATGATGTTCATCCATTTTCCATTCACACCAAGATTGTTATAGTGGTTCATGTTTCTCAGTTTTGAGAATTTGCTTAACTTACATTTTTAATGATTCAAGCCTAGTGTTTTCCAACTTTGACAGCAAAAAGTGACACACACACAGTTGCAGATAGTCATCCTTCATTTAAGAATGTAAATGGGTGCCTATTTTGTTAACATGCCAACTGGATTAGCTACTTCAATGATAGCCTTGTGTTATGAACAACCAGCTGGCAAAAGAGAACATCAGGGAAAGCCTGAAAAAAAACCTGAGGTTTGAAAACAGGTTTTTGAGACCTGAAGCTAATTTCAGGTCACAACTGCCCTGGTCTGTGTGACCTTGGCCAAGACAGTTAATCCTGAGGCCCACTTTTTAATAGGCAACAAAGCAATGAATATTTACCAGTTGGGACTGTTAAGATTTGGTGAGTACAGGAATACATAAATGTACAATAAGTGCAAATTTCCTTCCCTCTAAAGGTCACCAATGTGTCACATCATTTATAGTCACCAGCATAAGCTGAAACAAAATATGGCACAAGCAATATTTGGACTTTCACATTCTGTCATGATTTCTACCAACAAAAGGCACCACTCCAGATGCAAACTAACCATTACTTTAAAACCACATCCGCCCCAGAGGGGGAAAAACAGGAATACTTCTCAGAGAACAATAACATGTGGCTTGCTATTATAAGCAAGCAATATCCATAACAACACAACTGTTTATCTCTAAGTTGACAAGATATTCCATACGGTTTTTGGCAATTGCATTTATTTTATTACAACTCCTCTGGGCTAAGTAAACTCTATTTGACTTTAATTTGGAAACCAGCCAAGATTTAAAGGCCAAACTCAGTCAAACCCCAAAGAAGAGTTAAGATATTCTGAAAGAATTGGAGGAATTTTTGTGCTTGATTATACACAGATTCTTACTAATGATTTAGATCAGCAATTACCAGGGACACACAAATACTTGAATTATTAGCTATGTAACTAATGGGAAATAAAAAATTATGGCTGTTTACTGAAAAG
This sequence comes from Urocitellus parryii, assembly GCF_045843805.1. Classification (NCBI taxonomy): domain Eukaryota; kingdom Metazoa; phylum Chordata; class Mammalia; order Rodentia; family Sciuridae; genus Urocitellus; species Urocitellus parryii. Next base: position 81,952,248 of record NC_135536.1, read on the forward strand.
AGAAACATAATTTATTTTATGTTTTCTCCATTACATTAATCTAGAAAAATGCATCATGCATCTTCATTAAAAGTTCTGTCATAGAATTATCCTGTGATGAAATTTATAATGTGACCTAGAAGAAACTTCAGAGATTCTGACATATTTGTAAACTGTCAATTTCCTATATCATATACATACATTACTGGAAAAATATGCTGTTGACACTTTAAAAGTATCTTAATTCATCTTTGATGACTAAAAAATATGATACCCACAAACCTAAAATGCTAAATATTGGCATTTCTCTGTAATAGTAGGAAGTTCGTTTCTTGACTATTGATCATATATCTTATAAAGAGCTTAGATCTGCTCATCTTCACAAAACCCAAATATTTTGTTTATTAACTAAAGCTATTGGCCCACCATTTAAAAAGAAAAAGCATTATCACACACATTTAATATGCACCTACACACGTTTAGAAAGCAAAATACCAACACAAATAGTTAAAAGACACACTAAAGATCTTTCATTAGCTGCCGCAGCTCAAACCTCTCTATAGAGTCCCGGCTCAGAAACGTAGTCTTTAACATTCTTCATGTCCGAACCAGCTGTGCCAGCCACTCACTCATTTTTACACTGCCTCATAACAAAGATGCAAACTAAAACAAAATACCAAAGTGAAATGCCATTAACCGCTCATTTAAGTCATCATGTCTCTAGTCATTTGATGGTGGGCTTGGTGGTTCATGGCTGAGGCAGAGAGGCCGGCGCTACCCATCCTTGTCCATCTGTGGCAAGATAATGGCCTGCCCGCATCTCTGCAGCTGACACTGTGGTCAACCTAATTAGTCGCGGTCCTATCGGGCATATGATTTCATAACAACAAATAGCACCAAGTCCCACTGAGATTTAACAAAACACAAATTTGATATCCTAGCAGCAGCCTTCAAGTCCTTGAGGAGGAGTCTGTGGGGCCCCTCTGCCTAGGGAATTGCTCACTGACTTCTGAGTCTGTGCAGGATTTAGGCTGAAAAGATCATCTTCAAAGCTGGTGGCTTAGGTCTAGCAAAGCTGTTCAATATGTGAAGTTCAAGCTGGTATTAACAAAAACAGCAACAACCTATCTATATTTCCATTGTAAATCAGCTCTTAAGTAGAAGACTAGGTTAAGCTGATGAAGACTACTTATCCCAGCAAATTATAAATCTACACAGGTGTCAGAAACACCAAACACCTGGTCCATGCTTTTCACATATTTGACACAACTGGATTATGAAAACTATCTCTGCATTTTAAACATTTGGGAATAAAAAAAAAATCAAATTTGAAGATTCATGTTCCATTGCTGGTTTCTAATCATGCTGTTTCAGCTGCATTATCTGTTACCCTTCTTAATTTATAAAATGGAAATTGTTGGTTTCCCTATTCTATCAAGAATTTGCTAATGAATCAACTATAGACTCAAGTATGAATTTATAATGTCTCAAATTTTTTCCTATCCAATTCTTAAAAGGTATAGAAATATCTATGACTGGGCTAGGGTTGTAGCTGAGTGGTAGAGCACTTGCCAGGCATGTGTGAGGCAATGGGTTCGATTCTCAGCACCACATATAAGTAAATGGATAAATAAAGGTCCATCAACAAATTTTAAATTTTTTTAAAAGAAATATCTATGACCAAGAAAATGTTCTTAGTTGATTTTAGCTGATTTCTATTTCCTTTCTTCTAAACCAACCTCTTCAATACTTTTCTAACTATCCATGTATAAGGATTTTAGATGCTCTACTTTTCCATAAACTACTTTATCATACTCATAAGGAGAGCATCATTTTTCTATTAGAATATACTGTCCTGATTGAGAGCCTTGCATAATACCTTTTTAAAAAGTCATTACTAAGATTAATATGCACTCACTTATAAAATCTAGAAACACAGAAAAAGAAAATTACATCAACCATAGCCTGTACAGAATCACTCTGAGCATTTTGGTCAATATCCTTGGAAATTATTTATACAGATACAGATTTGAGAGGGAAGAGATAACATCAATTGATTCTTAGATGTTGTCCAATATAAGACTTTTTACCCACTTAGAACATTTGCAGAGGTGAGGCATGCACATTATGACAAGTATCCTTGTTTTAAAAAGATTAGATGGGGAAAAAGTCATTCATCCTAGACTTAAGGAAACATGACTTAACTTTTTCCCCACATGGCATTACAATAAATACTTTTGTAACCCATTTCCAAGTAAAATATTATGAACATTTTTCCCTGTGAAATATATCCTGTAGATCCAAAATTCTAGAATTTCTATAGCTCATTTTAATGGCTACATATTATTCAGCTGGAACAGAGCTGAATATAACCTTTAGAAGACCTGTTACAGGATTGTACCGGGTGGCTTAAATTCATGCAACATATAGTATACCAGATATCAGACACCTGAGCAACAAGAAAGTTACCACCTATCCCGATTGGGGTGACTATAAGAAAAAAAAATACTTGAATGAGCTTTGAGAAGTTAAAAGTGTCCTGTGAGTGTCATGTAATGCTCCCATCACATGAAGAAGGCATCCAAGGATCTCTCGACTCTGTTTCCCTTCAGGATGCTTGCCTCCACAGTGCAGTACTATTTTTAAGACCTCATAATAGCTGAGGAGACACTGCTAAATAAGACTCTCCCAGGGCACATCTCACATGGTGCAGATAAAAAAGACATTAGCTCATATTTGGCCCAGGGTTTCTAATGCCTTTAACATGTACTGGTAATCAGAAAATACCTGTCACAGAAACAACAGTTGTTTCAGGGTGACCAGATCACAGTGGATGGTGAGGGTATGCTGCTGGCTTTGCAAATCATATACTTCAGATTCACCTGCGTGGGCTGTCTTGACTATCTTACTGACTCATCCAAACAGTAACTCAAAGATCAGAGGTGAGAAAATATTAAGCATGTATAAAAGAAGGCTTATAGGAGATTCTCTTTCAGGGTGTAACTTTAATGTGTGGGATTATGAATTGTGGGAAGAGAAAGGGTGATAAACCTGGTGTGGTGGCACACGCCTGTAATTAGGGCTACTCAAAAGGCTGAGGCAGGAGGATCGCAAGTTCCAGGACAGCCTCAGCAACTTAGCAAGACCTTGTCTCAAAATTTAAAGATAGATAGATAAATAAATAAGGCTGGGGAATGTAGCTCAGTGATAAAGCACCCCTGGGCTCAATCCCCAGTATTCGAAGAAAAAGAAAAATTAAAATGAACAACCAAGAATACCTTGAGCAATTCCATACCCTTGTGGAATGACACCAGGCACCTTGCTACAGAAATCCATTTTTTAAAAAATTACCAAAAGAGTAAGCATCCTTACCCCACTAGCAATGTGAAACCGCCCCTTTCCCTTACCTGGCTCCACACAGCTCACCACAAAGGAAAAGGACCCCACAAAAAGCTCAGATTAGTAAGAGATCAGCTCCTGGATGCAGCTTTAATAGGCCTGGCTCCTCCCCTTCTCACCTACCCCACCTCAGCATGTGAATTCAGACAGGTGAAATCAATTATCTTCCTCGGGAGTGGGCTCCAACAGAGAAGAAATTCTGAAATAGCAGCCTATAGGGCATGCAGGAGAGAGGATTCCATCTCTTTGCCTTAGTGGTAGGTAAGGTAGATCATTCCATTTATTTTCCAAATCAGGTCTGGGAGTGAAAAGGTGTGCTATCAGTAATTACATCAAGGCAGCAGCATAAACCTGGACGGCCCCCATTTACCTCGGTGTTAGGACCACTTAAAACCAATGCATAGAGTGCTCGACTCTCACAAATAGCACGCAAGCAAAAGAAGCCAGACACAGAGAATATCCATGTGATTCTATTTAAATACATTTCAAAACTCGCACAATTTATCCTTGGGCTAGGAAGTCAGGGTAGAATTTTCCCTGGAGGAAGGGGGTGAGGGGAGGAGAGCATAGGGGCTGTGGTACATGGAGCTGTGTGGTTATGGGATGTACATTTTCCTGTTTTTCTTACTTCAGTTTAAAAAGGAAGACTTATGATTTGATTGTACATTTATACATGTACATATATACACACATATATCCATACCTTTATTTATAACTACAGCTATTCCTGGAACTATATGTAGAGATGTTTATTTTGGTGTCAGTTACTGTGGCACTGTCCTACCTGCCTGCGGGGTTAGAGGTCTAGGTAAAGCAGCTGTGGCCCATGAACAGTTCCAGATTCACTTTTTAATTTACAGAAAAGAGATTGGATCTGGATGAACTCACTTATTAAACTGTAACAATGCAGAACCTAAGAGCACTGTAAATGCTGTCTTCAAATTGGCTAGCAAGCAAATACAAATTGTCATGTAAGTCTCACCCCCATTTGGCTCCATTTCAAAAGTGAAGAGAGAGACTCAGAAAGAGGTGAGCCCTTGTCAAAGGTGATGCCAGGATTCAGACCCTGGTGTGATGGGATCTGTTCTCTTTATCACAGCATCTCTGTTTTAGGGTTTGAGGTCCTCTTAAATGGTATCCCATGTGTAAAGCCATGATGTGTAATGCTATAGTACATAGAAACTAAACCTAAAGAACCAGGAGGTGTCAGTACAATCTGGGAGGGCCATCCTCAGCACACCATGTGAGGTGACATCTTGCAGTGCCCATCTGCACCCAGGTACCAGGCCACAGGAGATACCCTCACCTTCCTGTGTGAGCGAGGTCCTCCCGGTGGGGCCTCACTCCTTCATCACCTGGAGTGGCTCAGCTGTGTCCTGTGGCTCCCACCACCTCCTTAGCTCTTGGCCGTGCCCATCTCTGCTGCCTCACAGGGTTCTAACTACAGGACCTCACTCCACAGCAGGCAGCCAAAGTGCCTGGGAGAGAGAAGCTTGGGAGAAAGCCCTTTCTGAAAACGACTCCCAGAAAACCCATGCAGAGAAAAATTTCTTATTTTTACACACAGTGAAACTATTGTAAGTCTAATTGCCCTCTAAAGACATTCTGTCAGGATAGTACATTTTAATATTACGAAAATGTTCAGTTACTTCATTGTTAACCCTTTTGAGTCAGAGCCCCCAATTTCTGATGGCAAGTTGCTGTACACCATGAACTTTGTCCTCTCAGAGTTCACTAAACTTGTGTCGTGGCAGGTAAAGGTGCTACTAAGTCAGAAATCCCTCTGACTGCTGAGTATACCAAGGGACAGGGTGCTTCATACCCCCAGGCATTGTGGATCCATAGTCACCTTGACAACTTCATAACAAATACCTATCAACTTTGCTCTGCCCACCGATATTCCATGATCTACATAATTCTGAAACAATAAAAACAGTTCCTCAATAGTTTCTGTAAACATTGTGTGTTCAGCACACATCTCATTTAAAGCTCCTTTAAATTTATATGGAATCATTCTTCTAAGGAGCACCGAGTGAAGAATTTTATCTTGATGGGACTGTACAAAAAGAGTTGAAGTATTTTATTATTCTGTATAGATCTTATATTTGGCATATAAAGAGTTTTAATATATAACAAAAATCAAATATGTTCCCTTCTCATATATTAGCTCTAATTTTTCTGCAGATATTATTCCTTGCCTTATTATAGTAATAATACCAAAATATATCTGGCTTAGTTTCTTCACCAAGGAAATGAAAAGTGTTATTTGATCATGTAAGCATTACTCTTCTGGGATTCAAAATCTATGACGGGGGCTGGAGGAAGATGCCTCTCTAAATTTGGCCATAGTATAGGATTTCTGTGGATAAGAGATAGACATCTCCGTGGGTCTCTAGGCCTAGATTATTTATTAGCTCACTGACTATGATTAGAAGTAGATCCCTCACACATATTAATTTAGAGTCCCAAGGTCAGGGAGAGGTGGCAGGGTGTGGGTCGGGGACTGGGGAAACCCAGAGACATAGAAAGAGGTTGCTTATGAGAGGTCGGAAATGGCATCCCCAGATCCCATCTAGTCCACTGAAGTTTTTGTCTGTCTCAAATAGCATGTTGACGTTATGAAATGTGTTGTTACATTTAAAACCAGGAGACATCTCATAATATTCTGTATTGCAGTTTCTCTTGAAACTCCGTGGTTTCAAGTTCCTTTTTGGCAACAACTGAAGGCAGTTGAGTTGCAGGTGTTCTCCGTAGATGGGTCACCTGCTCTCCAGTGTGCTACAGTCCCGGGTATTCCTACAGCCTCTTACAATCATGTTTCAATCATGTGCTGTCTTGCACATATGTTGTCCTGGGCTTGAGACGTCTGATCTAAAGAGAGAGAGTTAAAAAGTCTAGGAAAATTTGTGATAAAGTCATCTCAGAGCTGATAAAGTGGTTCTCAGTGTGTGGGCAGAGGCCAGAAGACCATTCAGGTGACACCTGGGACTCTCACTGTTGGGCACAGGCAGGAGATGACACTCAGGGTGTCAGCCACAAAATGTCAAAGGGGTAAGAAGGTCTCCATCCCTCACCCAGGCAGGCTGGATCTATTTTGTGGCTCTTAAGCTAGATCATGCAGTCCTCCAGGAGACCTGCCTAGGGCATTCCTGGTGAGGGGTGCTGTTCTGGGCCAGAGCAAGTTCAACTTACATAATTACACAAGTGGGCCAGCAAGTGAATATGGGATCATTTCAGATGACACCTGCATCTCTTTAGGCACTATGGAAAAGCCACCAATGTAAATCTGAAATGTCTGTATCCCTGAATGACAGCACAGTGAACTCAGCCTCTTAACTACTCACTTTTCAGCCAGAAGCCCAAAGCAGGGCAGGCATACTGGCACAGATAAGAGCTCACTTTTCCAGGCAAAATGGTCCCCAGGATAAATCACTTAGCTAACCTGAGAAGACTTAACAGGCAGGATTCTCAGAGTGACCCAGGTCCATGTTTGTCACTTCACAAAGCAGCCAGATATGATTTCTAGGATGTCTGACAAACATGGGACTCTAGCTACAGGGGAAGGACTTAGCAGAGTCTCTGCCTATGTCACTAAAGGGCTGTCAGTCACTGAGTCTGGCACAGATTCTATCACCAGCTCAAATTTTATGGTCTGCCTATCTTTCTCATTTGCCCGTCAATCATCTGAAAGCCCAGTCTGATATTCAGAAATGCCCAGTGTCAAACTACTTCTGTGTACTGCTTTATGTAGCAGATAGTGGAGATAAAAGGTCCTGGGTGGTTCCAATTTTGAGTTCTGTTTTTTAAGAAACTATTGTAAAACATAGTAGTGTTCTAGGGGCTACAGGTAAGAAAGAATAAAATATAAAAGGTCATCTCTGCATTAGAATTGCCTTCCCAGAATCTGGCTACTGCTGGAGGTAAGGGCTCCAGACAGATCCCCATGCTTGTGACTAAATGAAAAGTCACAGTTTGATGTGTGTTTAAGAGCGTGGGCACTAGTTTCTCACAATCAGACCTTAAAACTGCCCACCATCTTTCTTGTTCTTCTTTCAAAAATTATTTTATTACAACTTGTATTATTTTCAGTCCAGTGTTCCCCAAACTTTGGGGAGGTTATAAAATTCTGGTCAAGGCTGCAACCCATACCATACCATACCCATTAACCAGACCCTCTAGGCCCGAGAGGCAGGCATTGGTATTTTTTAAACTCTTGATGACTAGCAGTATACTACATATCTGTATGTTTATCCCCACCTTTGAAATCCCAATTTTCCCCCCATTCATCTCTCAGAATTGGCTTTCAAAATCAATTTCCCTCCCTACTGTTATTGCCCTAACTGGTTGCTACATTATTTGGAAATTAGCTTGACTTGTGAAAACAGAATGGTGTATGTTTGGTTGGTAAAAGCCCTAGAGATTCAGAAATGAGCTTTCTGTACAGCATCATTTCAGCATCAAATTAGTTTGCAACTTCCGCCAAGAATCTCATAGAATGGAGGAAAGAATCCTTCCACTAAAATTACAGTTCTTTTCACAGGATAACACCTCAAAGAGATACTAAGGAGAAAGTCAGTTTAGCAGCCAAAGTGACAACTTGTGACTAAACATGGAATAACAAGGTGTCTCTTTCCCCCATGCCCAGACCTAAGGAATCAAAAGCTACATAATAATCTGGGTCAACCTAAATGACATGGAAAGTTCAAAAGTAAAGTGTAAATTATTTTTCTCAGATCGCTAGGACCAGATGACTACCTGTCTGACTGTCTCCCCTCTCTTTTTTAGGTTCTGAAGAAAATAGTTTTTTAAATGTTGAACTCTGTCAAAAAGCTTATGTATCCTGTAGTTACTGCCTTTCTTCCCCACCATCTCAGGCTATTGTAGGGTTGGCACTGTGCCAACCCCAGGGGTCATTTCACTCCAGGCAGGAGATACTGTCATGCAGTGTCAAACACATTGCCTTCCACATCTCTTAACATGGAAAACGAGGATATTAACATTTCAACTAACTCTCCAAGGTCACAAGCCAATGTGCCACACTGCACAAAGAACACAAACTTTGGAACCAGACACATCTAAGTTTGGCTTGGCTATTTACTAGCTGGATGAACTTATGAAAGTTGCTTGATTTCTTTGAGCCTCAGTTTTGTCCTCTGAAAAGGGAACTACAACATCTATCTCATAGGGATGCTGGATGCATTAAATGAGGTATCATATTGTGGAACACTAGCGGGAAATGAGGGTCAGGACACCTAGAACGGGAAACAACACCAAGGTGCCATGGCCCAGAGGCATAATTCCCAAAGTCTGAGCTCTGAGCATAACAGGGCTTTTACTTTTATACCTAAGCAAGTTTGGGGAACATCAAAGCAAGGAAGTTGGTGCAATTCTATTGGAGGGTACATTCTACATTCTTTATAGGGGTACAAGCTCATCAACAACCTAGGAACTTTTAGCTCATACAGCTTAGAGACGTTTATTGCACTAAGCCTAAAGGGGGATTGTTCTGTTCTCACTGCTTTGTTTCCTGCTTCTGCTACTGCAGTTATCTGTTATCGGTACCTGCTGGCCACTGCTAGCCTTTATGGTTAAATGTCAGTATGCAGAGCTGCTATGTGTCAGTGTGCAAAACTGCAGCCTGTCAGCTCTTAAACTGCACAAGTCCCCATTTTGTTGTACCACAGAACCCCTCACGTTGTGTCTGACACATGGTCCACCTCAGTAACTAGGGTAGACTGGGAAAACCCACAGGAAATGCCATGTTGTGATCCAAGGATCCAAAACTGTAAGTTTGCCTGCCTTAGTATTCATGCTTAGCATCCTGCACCAGTATCCAACAGTGACTCTGAGAACTTAAGAAACTGGCAACACACCAAACCTAAAATCCATAAGGGCCCCACTCATGAGCCCCACCATTCATACAATGTGGCTCAATTTTCCTTACCTTGTTTTCCAACAATAACAGGTTCACAGGAGGCTCATAAACAATGAACTTCACTACCTACATGCAGTAAACATTTCCTATTTACACTCCCTTATTTTTCATTTTATTTATTTTTATTGGTGCTTTGTAATTATACATAATAGTGGGATCCATTATGCCATATATGTACATGCACATAACAAATTGATCCAACTCATTCTTTTTTTTTTTTTTAATATATGGTTCTTTCACCCCTTGTTCCCCAAAGTGGCAGAAAGCCTATTTCACTTTCACATATGCTATGTAGGTCCTCTCTCTGGCTCCTGTGACCTTCATAACAATCATGCTGTAGAAATATAGCCATAACACTGAGGGTCAGCAAGGATGAAGAAAATTCACTTTTTTTTTTTTTTACACTAATGTTTGGAAAATAGGAAATGGTTATGAGATAATACTCAACAAGTTTCTTTCAGTCCTGGGATGTTTTGTTCCTCATTTAAGGTAGATATGCTCTTACGTAAATTCTACTTACTCCTATCCATCTAGCAAAACTTTTCCCCCCAAAATATTCAAGCAATCACAAAACAACACGAACAAATACTATTGACAATAACCCTCTTAACAGGGGTGACTCCATGTGACAAGAGCTGAGATGGTACCAGCCACTCATTCCAGGCCTTTAGAAGAGCCTATTTTTAAAGCTTCCAACTCTATAACCAATATATTTATTGCCACAGTCATTTATCTATAGTATGTTAGGTTCTCATGCAATTCAGGGCCCTTGTACACTTCCTAAAATATAAGCAATGATCACAGCTGTGCGTATACATACAAAATTTTATTTTCTTCCCTCCTTTCAATATGACATATAATTATAAGTTCCTCTTGCTTTGGTTTCATCCAGTTGGGTTTCTGATGGCCCTTACGGTGGGTCCCACACTCACCTTACCCCCAAGCCATTTCATTAGAGGCGGATACTTTGTGATTCTAAGCCCTCAAGTAGAATAGGTCGGAAGTGTCAGAGAGTTAATGGTCCCAGGAATAGCTTTCAAACAAAATAGAAGCAAATCAGTGAATAAATACTGCCATCACCAGCATGGCCAAACTCACAGTACCAGCAAGGGGCGATGGAGGATTAGAAAATAAAGACTCATACACGCAGATATGAAGATAAAAATGGGATTAGGTGTGGAGTGCTACTCTCTAATGGTGAAACAGATCAAGATTTATGTCATCAATTTTCATTTACATATGTCTCATTATTATATTAAAGACTATTCTTTGTACTTAAGAAAGTTAAAGAACTAGAAACATCTGTGCAGCTTTTCCACAGTTGTAATGTGTAAGTTAAGAGCTTTGTGTAGCACTCAAGGAGGTCCATTGTTTAAAATTCCTGTTAAGTGGATAGGCTCAGGAAGAGCAGAGCTGGTGAAATACTGTGGTTGTCTAGCATGAGAGTCTCTATCCCTGGGAGCTATGTGTTTGAGATCAAGGTTGAAGCTGATAAGGCCCTTGTACAGAGCTCCTCAGGCAAGATGTTACCATAGCAGCTAGGCACAGGGTGCCCTTGCACAGAAACTTTCTCAGGCAGTAGGTACAACACAACCAGGAGGTTAACAGAGACCCCCCCCATCTCAGTCACTGCTCTCCACAAAGTACCCAGTTCTGCACCCCTCAGAACAACTCTGAGGCATGTTCCACAGTCTCAGAGACCCTGAGCTAGATGGTGTCCCACTTCCCCACAGAGGTGATTTTCTTTTTCTTCTCCCAAGGCTGGCTTCATGTTTTCCCTGCCTCACTTCTCCACTGCTCTGCTAGTGCTTTCTGGATCACCTTCCAAATAAACTACTTGTACTCCAACCTCATGTGAAGGTATGCATATAGGTCAGTCCAACCTAGGACATGCACCATAAGACTAAAAAGGTTTACCATTACACTTTTACCATTACATTTTCTTCATTCCTTGATTCAAAAAAAGAAGGTGAGTTTATTTTTTGTTTGTTTGTTGTTGTTTTTGAGGGCTTAACCTTTACCTCGCCCTGTACTAGTTTCTAGGACTGAGACAGTTAACAAGACACACACCATCCTTTCATTACATTCATAGTCTAGCAGGAGAAACATCAAGCAAGTGAGGACCTAATTGATGGTGCTGTGAAAATGAGATGCAGAATACAACCAGAGTATAAAGTAAGAAGACTACCCACATTTGCAGAAAAGATTTCCCTTTGGAAGCAGCTTTTGGCCACAGGCTAAAGGATGGGTAGGAGTAAGCAGTAAAGAGTAGGTGGAATACCATCCTGGGCAGAGGAATCAGTATGTATAAAAGCCCTGAGGCTTAAGGAGACAGCCTTGCAGAGGGAAGACAAATGTGGCTGGAGCATTACGGAGGAACCTTATTCCTCCTTTGATCCTTTATAAGTGACCAAATTGGGCAAAGGACCCTAAATAAACTGAAAATGGCTGTGTAATTTCAGTAAAGACTTAAAAGAAAAACTCAACACTATTATTTAACTCATTAAGTAATTTATTATTTTACTTATCTAATTAATTTTGCTATTACATCCAGCCCTTAAAAATTACTTTTAAACATGAAATCTTGAAGTTGTTCAAAAGTAAAATTAGGTAGCCAGGTGGGGAGTAAAACCTCAATGGCAGCACACCTGTTAGGAATGGTTGCATTTCTAGAACTTTCTTAGAAAAGATGTCCATGTTTAAAAATTACTCTCAAAAATTTGATCTAGTGGAGAAGTGGAGGTGGAAGGATGAGAGAGAAGAGGCATGATAAGTATTTTTCCTACTGTTTCAGGGTCCTAAAGATCACTTCTACCTTTGCAGATTTGCTAGAAAGGCCCACGAGACTCAGCACATAGTTGTACTTGTGGCTAGGAAATACTAAAGACATATAGTAAGGATACACAGGCTGAGCAATTAATGCCAACTTCCTTACTCTTGCTCCCTCCTATTAGGTGCACACCTGAGCAGGCTTCTTGTTCCAGCAAGTAGAAATGAAGTATGGTATGCAATATTTCTACTTAGGCATCCTATCAGAAACTTCAGAAACTTGGTAACTAGGTTTTTCATTGGGGTATGGACACCTGTGAACCCTCTGTCTAGAAAGCTTCACTCTTCCAGATTCCCCAGATGTTACGTAGAGGATTAGCATGAATCACATTGTATAGTCTAGGCATAGTGGAATACCCTTATCTCCCAGGATGGGTCAATTACCAAGTTCCCAGATGCCAGCCAGTGGCATGACTTACAAACAAACCTTTCTAAAAATAGCCTCAGCCTTATGCTAACTCTTTTCTATACACCTATTAACCCATGAATTATAAATTGTGAAAACAAATGAGCCAGATTTTTCCCTATTTTCAACATCATAAGAACAACAGATAAAGATAAGAAACTTATGAAATTTTACAGGAATTCTCTTTTGCAGTGACTTAGTTCTGAATGGTTTGGAAACACTAGTGTTAAGTAGTTCAGGTGAAGTTTGGACACCCAAAGGTATATGGGTATTGACGTCTATCTGGGCTCAGCTAAAAGATCAGACCAACCCAAAGGCTTGTTTAATCACTCTGAAATGGATAATGCAAATGGGCTATTCTTGATGATAGTTTTCATTTGAGAAGCATATTAAAGACTGAGAATTCATCTCTTTTCTCTCAACAGTGAGATTCTGCTTGGAATAAAAGTACAGATTTTCAGCAATGAAGCCAAGTCATCCAGTGACATAAAATCCATTTGCCACAAGCATAAACCATGTTTTCAGCAATAATTTACATATCTGAAATGAAAGAACTTGGAAATTGATCTGCATAGCCTAAATAAATGGCCCTCTTCATTGCAACTCTTTTATAGCCAAAGTGACCTTTCTTAGTGCCAAGGTAGCATATTTATAGGATGCCATTTTCTCATGTAATTCACTGTCACTTTATATTTTCATAAATATTCCTGAAAGATAAAATACCTATAATAACAACCCACAAATACTAAACTGTATCCTTGAAAAAGCAATATAAAAAATATTAAACAAAATTTTGCAGAGACTATCACTCACAATTTCACATAAAACACCTTTATTATCCACTTGTTATCTTTCAGTCTCTAACCACACATATGCATATTTTATAAAGTTATGACCATACTGTGCATCATTGTTCAGATTTAACACAACAAATATTTTCCACATTTCTCCATGAACATCATTAATTGTTTTTCCATCACATCATTTGCTGCACTAGAATACAGTTTTACTATATGTCTATTAAATAAATTCTTATTTCATAATTAAAGTAACCTATCCCCATTGTTAAAAATAATTTAAAAAATGACATAGCAGAAAGTCACAGTCCCCTGCCTTACCACATTCCAGCTGCTGTCTTACTTTTATTTATGTTTTGCTTTATTTTAATATGGGGTCTTGCTGTGTTGCCTAGACTGGCCTTGAACTTGAAATCCTGCTGCCTCAGCCTCCTAAATAGCTGGGACTGCAGGTATGTTCTTGTTTTTAATTTCTCTACTGATTACCTCCATTTCACTAAATAATATACTATTATTTCTTAATTCTTTGATTTTAGAAGCTATTGATTACCATTTTTTTAGTTTTGGTTTTCTTTATAATTAGATATCATATTTACCCCTTCATTTCCTCTTCAGTCTACTATGGGTAGGATTATAATTCTCCACTCTGTAAGGTAAAGAGTACCTTATGAGTAACCTATCCTTTTCTTCATTTTTCCTTCCCAACTTGAATTCTTTTGTTCATATTTACACTTTTATAACACAAAGACGCATATCATTTACATGCTGTTCTGTAGCCATGTGTGTCTTTCATGCTTTGTTTATAAATGGATCCTAAAAGTTGGAATCAACAGTGTCTACATAATGATGACTCCATACCTACTGTCCATTCTTAGTATAGTGCAGTCATATTTCCTTTCTGCTTTTAGTTTTTCCTGGAATTTCCAGTTGCCTTATTTTCCTTCTTGTAGTTTTGTCTTATTGCTTCCTCATCTTATCTAAAGAATCAAGGGTAGTCATATATCTACAGAACCTCTTTCCCCCACCTATCACTAATCTCTGGCACCTCCCTCCCAAAGAGGTCTTTCCTCCTCTTTCAATCATGAGTGTCAGTACCTTCCAGCTGTCATCCCAGGATTCTCCTTCATTGCTTTATTGGGTTGAAATTATTATTTCCAGGATTCCCTCATCTCTTTTTCTTTTTTCCATTCCTCTTAAGATATGTACTCAACCCTTATGCTTTCCTGATAGTTTTGCAGAGTAAAGGAATCTAAATTGAAAATAATGCATGTTGCATCCTTTGCTGTTGTGATTCTCGCTCCTTTGTGGGTGGCCTGTTTTTATGTCTTGTTTTTGTCCTCAGCAAACTCATAAAACTTTCCATTTATTCCAGGGGGGGCTCAGAACTTTCAGAAACACATGTTTTCTTCTGTAGGTAAAGTTTTTAAACATAAATAAATTCAATTGACTCACAATAATTGTACATATTTACGGAGTACACTATGACCTTTCAGTATAAGTCTGTGGAGTTCAATGTGTTTTATACTTTGTACTGGGCAGTAAATGTGTTTTCAATCTTACCCTTCAATTTCAGAAAGTTATTTAAAAATATTTTTTTAATTCCCTTCTCTCTCTTTTCTTTGTAGTTTTCCTTTCTGGTCCTCCTAGACTTGTCCTCTGTGACTTCTTTTCTCTCAGGTTTCCCATCGGTGTATCTGCCTATTCTACTTTGTAAGAAATTTCCTCAGCATTATCTTCTACCTTTTCTTTTTTTATTTCAACTGTCATATTTTAGATATTTTGTTCCTTGCTACTTGTTAGAACATTTTACTTTATGGATAAGACAAACTACTCACATATTTTCCTGGGAATCATATGAAGAAAAAGAGAAAAATAAAAACACACACACACACACACACAAAAAAAAAAAAAAAAAAAAAAAACCACTCTCATTCTCCTATTCCCCTGACTTATTTCTGTTTTCTGTGAGGTCTCATTGTTTTGCTTTCTTTTTTTCTTTTCCCTTTAATTTTTCAGATTTTTTCCAAATATATTGTGGTCATTACTTAAGAATCAGTATTTAACAATCAAGCAACAAAAAAATCTGAGATGCTTCTCAAACCCATCAAGATGCCTGCTCTCAAATACCATATTTATCATATATATATACACTTTATATGAAACAAGTGTTGGTGGAGAAACTAACCCCTGTGCACAGTGGGTGGGAATATAAAATACCTGTGCACAGTTGGTGGGAATATAAAATGGTTTAGGTGCTATGGAAAAGAACATGACAATTCCTCAAAAAATTAAATGTAGAATTACCATATTATCCAGCAATTCCACTTCTGGCATATGCCCTAAGTAATTGAAAACAGGGTCTCAAAAAATATTTATACATCTATGGTCATAGAAGCATTATTCACAACAGCCAAGAGGTTAAAAACCACTCAAGTGACTATCAATAGATTAATGAAGAGATAATACATGAAATATAGATAGCACAAATATTATTCAACCTTAAACAGGAAGAAAATTCTGGCTCATGCTACAACATGAATGAATCTTGGGGCATTATCCTAATGAGAAATAAATAATAAAAAAACCAAATGCTGTAATGATTCTATTTATACAAAGTATTTTGAGTAATCAAACAAAGCTCACTGGTCAGGGACCAAGGGGAGGAAGAAATGGAGACTATTGTTGAATGGATAGAGAGTTTCAAATTTGCAAGGTGAAAAAGTTCTGGATGTTAGAATATACTGAAGTGAATGTATTTACAAATACTGAACTGTACACTTAAAAATTATTATGATGATTTATTTTTAAAAATGACGCTGAAGCAGAAGCTCTGGGGTCTCGCCTGTCACCTTCTCAGCAGTCACAAGTGTGGCCCCTGCTGGCATGTGCTTGTTTGATTTGAGTGTTTCTGTTCGTGGCAATGTTTTGAATTTTGGATGTGATAATAATCAATATTAGCATTGTACATTTATATAAAAACTTTTCTCCAAAACATGGCCTTGCTCACATTTTAAAAGTTGTTCTGTATTTTGGAAATGGTCTTAATTATGATAAAACTGATGCATCAAATAATGAAAGGTCAGCATGTTGGAAAAACTGCTCAGAATGCATGAGTTGTGATTCTTATTTCAAATCTCATAAGAAAATAAAAAGCAAGCAAGGAGGGTGGCATTGGACATGAAGAATTTTAGGATATATAAATAAATTTAAAATGCTACCAACTTAAGACAAATTGATGTAGGTGAAAAGGGGCTTTCCCAAATATGTCAGTCTTTTAAATTCATGAATCCTGTTTTCTTGAAGCAATATTTCTACTTAATCATAGTAGACATTTTTAGTGAAAAGAGGGCATTGGTGTAAGATATTCCATGAGAATCCCTAATGTAGAAGCAAAGTATTCCTGCCACAGTCAGTAATCACATAGAAGGTAAGTAAGTATTTGGCTTTGACACTCAGATTTTAAACTCACTTTAAGGTTTGCTTTTTTGTATGTGTAGAAAGATAGGCAGATGCTTTATAACTTACAAGTCACCTAACTCTACATATAAAAGCAGTAGTAGAGGCAGCTACAGGAAAATAAATAAATAAAACTTGAATCATACTGCTCATCACCCAGCTAAAAATAATCAGTCAAGCTTAAGTATCCTGGCATTTGGGATTAAAAAAGAACATTTCCATTGTCACTGATGTTAGCTAAGAGAATGTATTTCTCCATCTTCTACAGAAAAACAACAAAGAAAAATTACTATCCAGCACAAAGGGATAGCACCTGGCTCTAATTTGAGTCTGCCAAGAGGCCCAGAAGAAATCAATAAACACTTATTAACTAATGATGTAGCATCTTGCTTCTGTGAGTGAAATAGAGAGCATTACACAAACCCAGAAAATAACCAAGCCTTAATACAGATGAAAAAGTAAAGGAATAAAGAAAAAGTTGTGGTGAGGGCTAGTCTTACATCAGATTTCCAAGAACCATTTACTTTTCCTCTTTGTACATCTTATTGGGATCACCTAGTGTGGAAAGGAAGATATCCAGCCAACTTATCACAACCATATTTGTACTCCTTCCAGATCTACCTTTCATTCTGCTGCTTATGATACAGTCTTGAAATTCCACACCACCTCCCATCAACCTTTACAAAACCATTAGTCAAAATGAGTGCAGTCAAGTTGGGGTAGGCAGGTGGACTGGGAAGACTTGATGTCTAAGGATGCAAAATTTTAGAAGGAATCAGTTCAGGGGATCTATTGCACAACACAGAGATTATAGTATACTATATTATTGAAAACTGCCAAAATAGTAGATTTTAAATGTTTCTATCACAAGGAAAGAATAAATAGGGAAAGTAAGGGATACATTAAGTAGTTGAATTAGTCATTCCACAATGTACACATATATCAAAACCTCATGTCCTATACATAAATATATACAATTTATATTTGTCAACTAAAAAAGTAATAATGACAAACACAAACAGGTGTGAAATACTCAATTTGTGTCCACAAAACTAAATTACAATCAGGGGAATCAAATAATTACCCAAATAATCAAATAATCAGATAATTCAGGCAAAATCCTATTGCATTATTTAGTGAACAAATGGTTCCCTTCCTTCACTGTCACCCTGTCACATGCCCAGAGGAATGCAGATGATCTAGGCTGCTAGGCTTAATAAGATGAGCAGTCCAGACATCTTTCATGATTACTATGTCAAGAGTCCCTATGGGAGACCTAGATTTAAGACCTAGGGGACAAAACTTACCTTCCTGTCAAATGGGGACAGATTATACAGGACAAAAGTAATTGCTTTGGTCTTCCTGTCACACTAACTAGAGACTAAAGAGGACCTGTATAGTTTGAAAGGCAAGATTTTGACACTGGGTTTCATGAAAATTCTGGATATTTACTGATATCAAGGGGTAGGAAATCCAGAAGGCCATTCTTAGAAAAAACAATAAGGATCACCAGTCATCTTAGCCCAGTAATATTAAATCCTCAAATGTGACTTTCTCCCAAACTGTGACATGTCCCAAATGCATTCTGTTTTTTATTTTTTTGTGGTGGTTGTTGCTGTTTTCCCTCTCTGTGACAGCAACACCAGACAGCCAGTTGCACACAGATGAAACCTGGCAGTCATGCACACAGCTCTCCGCCAAGCTCATACTTCACTTTTCCATCCGCACTTGATCTTGATCCTCACTGCTACACCCCCATCACCTTTCCCTGAGATTCCTGTGATAGTCTCCAAACACCACCAGGTCTCTCTGCCTCTATTAAGCGCTTATTCCATCTCTTTTTTCCTCACCATTGCCCATTGATATGATGTTTTTAAAATGTGATTATATTAGTTCCTCATTTAAAATATTTCAGGGGTTACAAATGGTTCCAAATATAAAAATTTGTTTATTTTTTTTAACCTCAGTTTTTTTTTCTTTCAGTCACGGTAATATAGACACAAGTTTAAATTTCTAAATATTACCAAAGGGAATATAATGACTCTTGTCATTAAAACAGAAGGGTGATTTTCTTGAAATGTAAATTTTTCACTCAACCAAGACCCCAAGGATCCTACTATTAATAGTATTGAAATTTTTTTTCAATGAATAAATCTATGCTATGGAAATGTATATAATACATATGTAATACATCTCTATATCTATATATAGACATGGATATAGATATAAAATCTTACTTTTTTTACTTAATTTGTGTTAAGGGTTATGTCATATGAATATATACACATCTACTTTATTTTTTTTGCATGATATTCAAGTGGAAGTATAGAATATTATTTAATTCACATCTTTTTGTGTAGGTTGATGTTGGTTTCTCATCCTTTACTTTGGAAAGAAAACTACGATGTATCCAGAATCAAATTTAAATACCTAAATTCAGCAGATAAGTCTCTTACAATCTGGCTGCTGTCCACATACCTTGCTTTACCTCCTTCTCATTTCCATATGCAGCTTTCCTCCAGCCACATGAAACCACTTGCAATTCCCCCAAACACTGTCCTGATAGGTTGCATCTTCCTGTGATGTCCTCTGCCCTTCTTAGCCAACCCTCACCAATCTTTTAAAAGTACTCAAATTCTAGTCTAACTGTGACGCCCCCCTACAGAACCCCCTTGATTTCTGTGCCATTCCGAGCTCCATGGACTCACAAAGTCATTGTTTTACCTGCCACTGAACCCAGCGCTCAAGACAAAGGATGGATGGAAGCAAGCACATAATAGAGAGGAACAGGACTGAGGGTGAGACTTACTACCGATGAACAGCACCCACAGGCAGAGGGTGCTGAAGTAGGTGAGCAATAAAATATGCACACAGAGGAAAACCTCAGTTTAAGGTCCCATGGGTTAAGTGAGCCACAGAGATTGCAGATACCACAGGAGCTCAGTGGAGGATACTAAGCCTTGAAGGAAGAGTTGAACTGAAAGGAATGGTCAAGAGAGGAAGGAGGTTATTAATGAATCCCTGGAGAACAGAATGGTTGGCCCATCAGACTGGGGTATGAGAGGCTGGTGAAGGGGAGCCAAGGTTTGCAGAGATGGAAAGAGAGCTGAACTGAGATTCTGAAGATGGGTGTTCCCTCAGGAACTAATTCAATAAATGTTTATTGAGTACTCAGTGTTCTGGGCACTGGTGTTATGGCAGGACACAAAATAAAGTCCCTGACCTCATGGTGCCTTTGGGGGTTCTAATGCTAATTCCTAATGTAAATTCCCTGAGTAAATCACTGCTCTGGATCTACCTTCTTATCTGTAATAGATGGGTCATGGTTACTTCTAAAATCCCTTTTCTTGACAGTATTCTAATATCAATAGGAAAAGGTTGAAAATGTGGGTAGCCCAAGTAGAAGTGAGGAACCTGGACTACTCCATCTGGGCTACAGGAGGCCTCTGAGAATCTGTAACCTGAGACCACTTTCAGGGTGGAGTTGTAAAAAGACTGATTTAATAGACTGTAGACAGAAGAGAGAAATTGGGAGCTGGAAACAATTTAGGTGATTATTGATCTGTGTAAGATGATAAGGGTTCAGATTTGCATCCTAAGAATCATAACCATGGGTAAATAGCACAAATTTAATGAAACCACCAGTAAGCTCCCTCTTTTATAAAATACTGACTGGGTTTACTGAATAGCTTCATCCTCATGATACTGACCAAGAGAGGAAGAACTGGGGAGAGCTTTGTAAACTAAAGACATTTGGGGATATCAGTATAAGGCTGGGCTTAAGTGTACATGTGCTGCTTTGTGGGATCCAAAGGAATATCCCACATACCAGAGGGATGCCATACAGCGCATACCAGCTGTAAAACATTGCCCAGGGTATGGATTGCAATGTGCATGAATATGACTGGCTAGAAGATGAATGAAGCCCAAGCAACATGAGTCGTATCCCCTGGCATTCTGGTAAGTATGGCTTGCGGAATTTGCTATCTTTAGCCTTCTCGCTTGAAAATTCTAGAGTGCTTATCACCCTAGTAGCTAATCACTCAGCCATCTCTAGTCAGGCCTTCCCATGGCTAAAAGAACTTTAGAAGTCACTCAAAGATAAATGTTCCCTGCCAGAAAATACCTTAAAATAGAAGGCTGTCAGGGTTCCCATGGAGTGGGTAATAAGCATTTACTAACTAGCCCCATCCCCAGTCCCACCTCCTGCCTTCAAGAATGGGTCTCTTGTCAGTCCCCTTCACTAAGCCTGGGACACAGGGAACCATTTATAGCAGGTCCTTCGGGGCGGGGGGGGGGGGGGGAGAACTCACCAATTTAGAAACCAGAGCAGAGTTCAATGACTGTCTCAGTTCCATTACTCTTGACTTATGAATCCCATCATTGGCTTTCAGTAGATAAAAAACAAACAAAATGAAGAGTGTGGAAACCCTGGGTGTCAGGACAGTCAAGTCAAAGTCAGGTGGACTCTTCTAACAGGACAATGATAAAAGACTCCCCTGGCCCCAATACCAAACTATAACTAGGCACAGTGCCCAACTGCAAGGTCTATTTTGTCCCCATCCCCCAGCATGACCCTTCACACCATCTCTTCCTGAGAGAAATAAGGAACAGCTATATGATTAGTCAACAATAACCAAGTGTCACTTCTATCCTTATTTCTGAATATTATTACATCAGCAGCTTCTCAAATTCTTGAAAACTCTAGTATCTTACAATGTCAGAGGACACCAGTTTCATGTGATTACTAAGAAGAAGCTAGACCTGTTTTTCTCCCTGTTTTTTCCTGACCAGAAAGAAGATTGAGAATTTTCTATTTTTCACTCATTTTATGAGTATGGAGAGGCAGAAACCCAGAAGGGTGAAATAGTTTGTCCAAGTCACTTAGAAAGAGAAAAGGAGAATCTATTTTTCTAGTAACCTAGACAAGGTTTGTACTTGGTTAAATATAATATTAGAACATATTTGCAGTCTGCTTTCTGTCTGAATGCTAACAAGTGAAACAAACCCTCAGGCACAAACACCTTTCTGGTTTCTCCATAAAGAAACACAAGAACCTCTATCCTCATTTGCTTCTTATTTAAACAATTTGGGTTTTGTTGGCTGTTACTATAATCCAGCTCATTACCAACCACATTAGCTTCTGTTATAAAAAGCCTCAAAATATCTCCAAACAAGCCCAGATGCTTGGGAATAGAAGCTGTGTAAAATTTCTACTTGAATGGACTCTGACCAATTGTCCACCTTCTCCCGGAAAGCAACTCTGTGAAGTTTGAAATAGTTAGGGTTAGGGTTAGGGTTAGGGTTAGGGTGTGAGGCTCAGAGACAAGCACAGGGGACAAAGACTGTTTCAGTCCTGATGTATTGGTCTCTACAAAAATCCCCAGGAGCTGTAGAAGGTACTGGCTGTAGTTGGAGGATACTGTGCTGAACTGGCTTCCCCAGATTGGAACTCTTTCAAGAAATACCTACAGGCCTCTAAATGGAATAATAACTATTATTTGTTAGGTGTTTATTTCTATGACAAGCATTATGCTAAGTGCATATGCATACTAATTCTTTAAATTCTCACAGCAACCATAAGTATCTCTTGCCATTTCATTTTACAGGTAAAGAATCTGAGGTCAGGAAAGGTACATGACATGCTCAAGGTCACCCATGTGGTAAGTGGCAGGAATAGATTGAACCTGGAGGAAGAGGATCAGGAGTGCATGCATTTCACAAATCTGCAATGAAGTCTCCCATATGAAAGTTATGATGGTCTAACATGCTCCAGTACCACTTCTTCCCAGCCTCACCTGTGGCAGGGACGATGATTATGTTTACCAAGGACTACATTTTTCAGCCTTCTTTACTCTTATATTAGGTCATGTGTCTGGGAACCGGGCAGTTAGGTATGAGTGGAAATAATGTGAGCATGTGTAGGCCAGACACAAAATGTCCTCAAGTTTCCTCTTCCTTGTCCCTGGGCCCTTATAAGACACCAGTCATAGGTGGCACAGATACAAGATGAAGTAGCCAAGGTGTCTGAGTCACTGTTTGGAGACAAGCTGCCCAGGAGAGCCACCTAGGCACTTATGTTAGCAAGAAACAAACTTCTACTGGGTTAAGCTACTGAGATCTCAGGGTTGGGTAGTTACTATGGCGTGGCCTGTCAATATACCTCAGGTGTTAGCTCTCAGATCTCATTATTATCTACATCTACCTAAATGAAGCTACTTACTGCTTTCCTTGAGTCTTTAGAGCAGCAAATTACCTTTCTGACAACAAAGGGTTACAGTGCTCCTACCAGATTTTGTTCAAAACTGCCTCCTGTAGGGATAAATAGATCAATGAAGCAGAATAGAGAGTCCAAAAATAGGTCCACACATATGTGGTCAATTGATTTTCAACAAAGGCTCCAAGGAATTCAATAGGGAAAGAAAAGTTGTTTTTTTTTTTTTTCAACAACTGGTGCTGCAACAATTGAATATATGTATGTTTAAAAAAAGAAAATGAGCATCAAATAGTAACTAACTTTACAAAAATAAGTTTTGAGATGGAACACAGACATAATGTGAACCTCAGAATCATAAAACTTCTAGAAGAAAACATGGGCAAAAGCATGATCTTGAAAGAGAACAGTTCTTAGCTGTGGTGCAGGCTGTGGTACACCTCCAGGTCCCCTTCAGACTGCAACCCTCATTCCCACATCTGCAGGTGTTGGCCACTATAGCTAACAGTTGAGTCTCCCTCCAGATGTTTCTTTCCACAAACGGGATCTGCCTCACAAGAAGCAGCATTCATTCAGTGACTGGTCAAATTGGATACAGAGATCTGTCCCCTTGCCTCAATTTGGGACAATTTTGAAGGTTATCCCATGAGAAATGAAACACAACCATAAAGACTTATTCATGAATGCCTGGAAAATCCTTATTCATGAAATCCATAATAAATCAGAATCCCAAATGTTCATTAGAGGAGAATGGATAAACATACAAAGGAATGTTACCCGGCAATAAGAAGGAACTAGTTATTGACACACCTGATGTCATGGATGATTTTATAAGCATTAGTTTGCATGAAAGAATCAGACCCACAAAAGTACACATGGTATGATTCCATCTGTATGAAACACCAGGCCAGATAAAATTCTCATGTTAGAAAGTAGAATGTAGTTGTCTCTGGGGTGGGGAGGGGGAAACTTCTGGAAAAGGGTAAGAATGAATTTTCTGGGATGACAAGAATGTACCATATCCTAATTGTAGTGCTAGTTGCACAGGTACATGCAATTGTTAAAGCTCATCAAGCTGTATGCTTAGAAGATGTGTGCATTTTATTGTATAAAAACTATAGCTCAATAAAAAAAAGTTTGTTTCACACCTGGGATTACCAAACCACCTGCACAATGTATTTAGGGATTGTCATATTCATCTATTCACTGCAGTTAATTTCAACAGTGGTTCATAACACAACTCCCATGTTTGGGTGTAGTCTTGAGACATGCCTATCTGGTTTGATCTGGAACTCACCACTCTCCTATCATTCTCCTCAATTGTATTATTGTATCTGCCTGAATGTGCATTCTCTATTCCTCCCTTTCCTTCTCCTCTCACCCTCCCCCTCCCTCCCTCCCTCGCCCTCTCTCCAACCCCTCTGTTTTAGGAGTTTTAAGATTCTCTAAACAGCTTCCTTCCCCAACATGTCTCCATCTCAAAATCCACTAGTTCCTGGGGTTCTCACCTCCAAGACTCTGGCTGCCTCCTCCAGGACTCCAAACAACCCCCCTTCCTTAGTCCTGAATCTCAACAAGTATTTCAGTGAAAATTATTAAATTAGTATAGCTGAAGTGCTTATGAAAGTGCCTAGTGCTAAATGTGAGATATTATTAAAATTCATTCACTTGCATTTTTATTGTTATTATAAATTAAAATTATAAAAGTTAAAAAATAAGATTTAAAAAATCCACAGGTTCCAGATGACCAGACTCACTATTTTCTCTTTTTCCAGTTAAGAAACCACCCTCCCCACTGCCCCCAGACTAGTGAAAACTTCACAACAACAACAACAACAGTAATTACCATTTCTCCAGTGTTTACCTTGATCCACGTCCCAAGTGCTTTGTATACATTATACAACTTAAAACTTCAGGGCAAACCATTAAGGTAGGTATTATTATTGGCTCCATTTTGCAGGAAAGAAAGCAAGACTCAGAGAAATTTTGCAATTTATTCATAGTTACAAAACAATCAGCAAAAAATTAAAAAGATAACTCTGACCCTGACACTATTTACTTTAAATATATGTTTATTAATTTTTTTGCTTAAATAAGAAAAATAGCTACAATACAAATAGTGCAGTGATTTTAATAAATATTCAAGATAGTTCTTGAAAATAAATAACAGCATTTTTTTTTAATTTGGAAATAAGAGGCATCAATTTACTGGTCCTGATTTCCTCTGGGTAAAGCCCACCCAGAGTCAAGTCCAAGGAGCAGCTGAACACAGCTGTTGAGCATTCTAGATGGCTCCAGAATATTTCCAAAAGTCCCAACACATGCTACCACAATTATATTTCTATGCATTGAATGTTCAGTGCAGTATACTTCATCTGCTCTTAAATAAAACGTTAGTATTTCATTATCATTCATAGCTCAATTTTTTTTGGTAGTTGGACACAATACCTTTATTTTATTTAGTTATTTTTATGTGGTGCTGAGGATCTAACCCATCACCTCGCATGTGCTAGGCAAGTGCTCCACCGCTGAGCCACAACTCCAGCCCCATAGCTTAAATTTTCTGTAAAAATTTTAACCCTGATTCAGTTCAGGCCACCAGATGTAACTTCAAACTGTCCCAGAGGGACATGTGTGATCTGGTATGTTGGGGAATCTTTCTTGATATCACTAAGTCATGGATAGTTTCCACTTCCCCTTGCCAGGGACTGCTGAGAGCAAAGCAGACAGAGGTGGCACTGATGGGCGCATGCGTGAAAAGAGAGCCAGAGCCATGGAAAGCAATGTGATGTTACAGAGGTTGCTGGCTAAACCAGGGAGGAGCTGACCCGGGGTTGAGTCCCAGTCAATATTCCGTTATTCAAATGCTAAGAATTCAGGCTCTGAGATTGGCTTTTTTTTTTCTTTTAAATTTGCTATTGTTGTTACCCATCTTTTTTCCTCTTAGCTGCCTATCATTTTAACATTTCACTACTGTTTAGCTGCTTTGTTGGAGATTTCACAGGGAAATAAAAAGGTACCAAATTAAAGTCAGTCCATTTGGTTTTCTGACAGCATTCCTGAGTCAAGTCATTAGGAGGGAAATAGTCTAAACCATTTGGTAAAATAAGACTCCTTCTTAATTATCTGTACATTTCAATTACTCATTATAGTTCCTGGTCTCTTATTCTCTATTTCAACCAAAATGTATTAAAAATGCTTTTACCTTCCATTTTATTCATCTTGTACTTTAACAAAATACTGTGAATATTGGCAGCTCCTAGGGATAGGCATGAGTCAGGTCTCACACACTTGGCTTCTAGAGTCAGAAACAGACACTGTGCAGGGCCAAATCCCTTGCCATGAAATAGCTGTTTTCTCAATCCCCCTGAGATGTGTATTGTATTTTAAAGGTTGTAATGTCAGAACTTTTAGCTATTTTTGAAGAAAACGATATGTTTTCAGCCTCACATACTATTAATGCTGTGTATAAATTAAGCTATTAGGGCCCTTCAAGACATACTCTGCTCTACAAGTGATGGAGTCCACAGGGTAGGCTATGCTGTCCTGGAGAACACAGGGCCCAGGTCTGCCTGCTTCATGCTCCATGGAATCAACTGTATTTGCACACAGCTCCAGTGACTCTGAGAAAATTAGACAAGGTGCTGCCTTTTTCTCCTTCATGTTTTCCACTTCTAAGAGCTCTCAATTTGATCCTTTTGGAACTATTTGGGGGAATCCAATTTAACTTCAGATCAACAGAACTAGCACTGTGATGTCTTTTGCTAAGGTTATGTGGAATTTAAGACACATCAGAACATAAAAATCAAGTCACCTCCTGGAAATTTGTCCTGGAAAAATTAAACAACAACTACAAAAACTTGGATGGCTGTTGTGTCAATATCTGAAAAATGTGTAGAAATATATATATATATATATATATATATATATATATAGAGAGAGAGAGAGAGAGAGAGAGAGAGAGAGAGAGAGAGAGATTTTGCATGTTTGGTGTATCATCAATAGCTATTTTTCCTAAACATGGGTTAATCATCTACTATGTTGTCCCTTCGCAAACATTATTTCCTTTGGACCATGCAACAACTTTATGAAGGAAGGTTTAGCCCATTTTGCAGATTTAGAAATCTGATTCAAAACAGTCATTTAACTTGTTGGAAGTCTGCTATCTGGTAGGTGAATTAGGAATAAATACATCTCATCATCTGAATCTTTTCTGATGTTAATACAGAGAAGGTAGAAAAGGAAACTGGAAATAAGCAGGCACTATAAGAACCCCATGTGGAGATTCCAAAAACAAAAGTTGATGTTACTGTTCCTTGGTCAGGTCAGCTATTTGCAGACATGTTCTGAGTAATTAAAGAGAGAAAAGGAAGAAGATCTGCTCAGCATGATCAACCATAACTTGATCAAGGTGAATGGATCATGGAGTAAATTTGCTGATAGGAGAAATGGAGCAAGAAACCCACAGAGTATGACAGCAGAACCCACCTAATGGCACTGCTGTGAAGTCTGCAGAGCATAATTTGTGTAGAGCAGTCGGCACAGTGCCTGCACATGGTGAGCATCAGCAAGTGTGAGCTATTGTTTTCAAAGCAATTTCATGAAGGCAAATGCCTAGTTGGCTAATGTAAGTAAGCTTTGATTGAAGTCCCTTAGGCCTTAGCATCTTGGCTCTAGTGATAAATAAGCAAACTGGCTGATTCTCAGAAAGGCTTCCGCAGAGTCAGCCATCACTGCTGTCTCAACTCACCCTTCCTCTGCAAAATTTGCATCTGACAATGCTTTGGGCTCCTGAGTAGCAATCTAGAACCCAGGTTGTGCTTGTCCTAGCCACAGAGGCATCAGGAATAACTATCTTTCCATCACTGTGCTGCTCCAATTGGAGAATTAGTTGTTGGATGACAGAAAAAGGATAGGAGTTCTTCTGCTGTGTGTTGGTCTATCTCTACTTCCAAGCTCTCCTTTTCCCTGATGATTATCTGCTGAGAGGCAACTCCGTGTAGCAGAAGGAACTCCAGACTTGGGACCCAAGCTCTGTTTTGTGTCCCTTTCCAGCTAAGTGACCTTTCATCCTGCAACTCCTTTACCTCTCTGCCTGTTCTCTCATTTATGAAGCAAAGTTATACACTCCCTCAAAGAAAGATTGCAAGGTTCCCATGCGATTATATGTGGGAATGCTTTTGCTTAATATGTTACCGAATGAATATTAAATGAACATTATTATCTTTTCTGGACTCATTTATTCATTCACCAAATATTGGATAAGCACCTTCTGTGTGACAAGAACTGTTCTTGCAGCTGAGGATCAAGTGTGTGTGTGTGGGCGGGGGGAGCAGACCAAAATCCCTGCCCTGTGATGTTTACCTAGTGGGATGGAGACAAAACAAAAATGGCAAAACACCCATCTCTAACAGCCACTGCTCTAACTATGACTTATCTTCATTTCCAGTGAATCAAGACTGTCCTCTCTGCTTGCCTAATGCTGCTTTGAACCCGAGTCTGCCTTGATTTCTGCCTTGGTTCCAGTGTTCCTTGGTTCATCTATATGCTTCGCTTGACTTTCTCCACCCTGGCTCACAGCCTTGCTTATCTTGCACCCAAGCTGCCAATGTCCTGGCATGACACTTCCCATAAAATGCCTAGCTATAAAATGAAAATCTGGATACACGTAACACATCCATAAATTTGTTTTGCATCTGGGTCTTGACAGTGATTACCTATGTAAAGAATGGACAGCCAGCCTTCTTATGTGCAGCTGTGCCCAGCCTATAAGCAGCATATCAGGCCCTGGAATACAGGACTTTAGAATTCCCAGCCAACAGGAGCACCAAGAGAGTGATTGCTGCTGATTTTCTGATGTCGTAATTATAGACCTCAAAATAACTCATCAGAATAGGGTGAGGTGGAGGTGGACAGCCCAGGTGGAAACGATGTCAGGGGTTGCCTGATAAAGGGCTCTACCTACTCAAATCTGCTCAGATGTAAACAATAGCCTTTTTTGGAAAATGTCTCCACTTGTGGTTGTTATAGCAGCAGGTAGAAGGGAAAGTCTTCAGTTCTAAGACATGCTTCCAAATCAAACCAATGTGGTTGCCATGGCACCAAGGTGTGTGTGTGTGTGGGGGGGGGTGCTGCATGCATTTTTAAACACTTGTTAGTAGCACAGAAACATTCAAATAAGTGGTAGTGCAATGGCTAAAAGTGTCATGAGGCCCCTTCAATTCAAGTGAACAAGCAAACATTGTTGAGCATTTTCTAGGTGTCAGGCACATTGGATTAGGCTGGGGATGGATGCTAGGATGAGTAAGATGCAGCCCATGCTCTATGACTTAGAGTCAAAGGGGCTTGTAATCAACTCTGGCAGAGAAACATTTTGCAAGGAGAACTAGAACATAAGGCAGAATGCAACAGCTACTAAAGGAAAGGTACAACAATTGATTGACTTGTACATTCATTCATTCAAAATATAACTAAGTCCAAGCCCTGTTAGAGGTACAGTGGATCCAGTGCTAACAAAAATGAACAGGGAATCCTCTTCTAAAGTCTAGGGCAGGGAGATATCAGAGCAAAAGGTGATGGATTAGGTAGGAAAGTTATGATGAAAGGTAGATACACAGATGATAGATAGACAAACGATAGAGGGATTGTATACCAACGCTTTCCATGAAAGTAACAGACAGGATTCTATGACTACAATGCTCCCTGAGCACAGAGATCCAGGAGACAGCATGTGAGCTTGGCCATGGGTGGGGAGGAGTGTTTTAACAAACAGGGAGGAGACCATAGACATTCAGGGATCAGAAATGAACAAAGGCACACAGGAGGAAGTATGTCAGAGGTCCTTGTGGACAATGGCATGGTTGGGTTTGGCTAGGATATAAGGTTTGAAGGAGGAAGGGAAAGACCTGAAAAGTCTGGTCTGGGACACTCAAGCTCAGGCAGTGGCTGGGACTTGGTCCTGGAGCCAGCCTACCTGGTTATCCTACCTCTTACTTACGTGACTTTCAGCAAATGACTTTTTGGTGACTCAGTTTCCTTTTCTGCAAACTGGGGGAGTACAGGGTTGTAAAGGTTAAATGACTTGTACAATTCAAATGTGTTAAGTAGTCCGTGGCACACAGAAGTCTTACCTGAGCAGAGAGTGATCAATCCAGGAACAGCAGGTGCAAAGCAAGAGCTCACAGAGCTTCTCCCCAAATCTTGGGAAATATATGTGATGACTAAAACCCAAGATTCTGAGGTGGCTGGGGTAGTTAAAGCTTTCTGTTCTGGAGCTGACTATAAGTTTGGGCCTCCAGGCTTGCTTTGTAGATCCCAGGGTACTAGAACCCACACCATGGAAGACTGCTCTCCTTGCAGACCGAGGGTGGGATGCTGCACAGAGGGCTGGTCAGGAGGTTCCCTGGATGTCCCCAACAAGGGAATCAGAAGTGATGGGCCATTGGAGTTCTCCTGGGAGGGTAGGCCTTGGAAAGGCTCTGGAATGGTGTAGTCACTTTATGTTAAACACAATCTTTAAATGGGATCTGACTAGGTTGAAATCAGGAGGCTCATCCCTCCACTTCACCAACTTCCTGCAGTCTCAGTGTAAAGGGCCTCAGAAGACCCCAAAGGCAAAGCCACATTAGATGTGTGGGGAGTGTTGGAAGTCAAACCCTGCTGCCCACTTAAGCCACAAAACTCTGCTGGTTCTAGGCCTCAGGATAGGGAAGATTCCTACATGAAGACAAAACTCCCCTTCCCAAACTGCGAAACCAAGCTATGACCCAGAATTGAGTCTAGTGATCTATATTTGGTTGAGCTGAGAAAATTTAAACTAAGATTTGTTTATTCTTTAAGTCCTTATATCTTTTTGTAATTTACCTTTGTGCATTGGTATCTAGGCTGGTGTTTCTAAAGGGGACAATTAGACTGTATGAGGAAAGTTAAAGGGCCTTCCAATTTATTGGCAGATAATAACGAAAATAAAACAAATCAGAGTTCATTGTAATTCTCTTCTCCTCCATCCTACCTACATTTATCTCATCAGATATGGAAAATATATGTCTCTTAAGAAACACAAAGGGAAACTTTTGATGTAAAATATCATTCATTGAAGAGAAGACACCTGACTTTATATGTCAGTTATCTCCATGGGCCTTGATTTTCTTATCTGTAAATGGTGAGGCTGGACTGGGAATCTCCAGGGTCCCTTGCAATACCTAGAATTTGTGAACCTAGGGAAGATGTTGTCACCAGATCAACCAACACCTCTACTGGGATTAGGTCAAGTGTCAGAAGCAGGTTAGAACTTTGTCTGTCATACTATACTGATATATGAAAAAGGGCTTAGTTGTTCTGCTGTTTTTAAATCATGATGTAACTTAAGAATAAACTCATTTACCAACAAACCTGGTACCCAACCAATAATTTTGATCATTAAAAAATGGTCCTCAACTAGCCAGAGCCTGGGCCCCACCATGTCCTTCCCTTCACCACAAGCTTACTCTGCATATGTAATCTTACGATTGGAAAAGCTGTGTTCATATGCTTTCCTTAGTTCAGTCTGACTTCCCCACCACTTAAATCAAACCAAGTGTAGAAAAACTCTAATAACAGAGTGAAGAAAAGATTACCCAAGGGCAACAGGCAGGAAGAGGCAGGTAAAGAGGAAAAAACAATGACAAAAGGGAGAATCCAGAGGAAATAAAGAGGAGCTCTTCATATTTTTTTCTGGGTGGTTCATTTTCTTTATATTTTCTAAATTTTGTTCAGAAATGCAATGGAACAGAACTTAACATCTGGTAATAAACTGAATGTTTTCTGACTCGATAACAGCCACTAGGGGGTATTATGGCCTCCGGCTACTGAAAATAATTTGCTTATAGAAATAAAAATAAAACTTTGTTATTCATTTTTTTATAGTTTTTAAATCATCAGCCATGCCTTTAGTAGCATTTAAATAAATGAATAAAATGTAATACTCTCAGTGTTCCATGAGTCATGCTGATATTGCATATAGCCAACATCACCCTGTCATTCTTATATCCCTCTAGAGAGAGGGTAGCTTGTTTCCTCCTATGACATTCCATTTTAGAAAATGCTCCCTTTTCTTGGGCTCAAACCCATCTCTCTCATTTTTATTGATTTTCTATCTCTCATTTTTCTAGCAAGACTCTTACATGTAGCAAAATTCTCTTGTATTTTAGGTAAATAACCAGGTGCTATGTTTCCAGGCTTCACACTCTCGTGCATCCAATAGTTCTTTCCAGCACATGATACTCAGGCTCCTCACCATTCCAATTGTCCTCCTCTTCCAATGCATCTCTGTCCATCTCAGTGTAGTCCAATTCACATTAATTCTTCAGCAGGCACACCATCCTGTTTATTCATATTGAATTTTCTATCAATTTAAACCCCTCAGTCTTATTCATATGTAGCACTACCTCTGGTTAGTTCTTTGAAAATAAGCATAGTGCACCTCATTTAATACCATTAAAATTCATCTTCTTAGATGGGGCCCATCATTCCTGTCAAGATCCATTTTTTTTTATTCTGCCACTCAATGTGTTAGGTACTTCTGAAAGCTTTAAGTCATCTGCAAATTGATGAGCACATCTTTTTTAGCTTGACTTAATTAAATTGATAAAATGTTGAATGGACAAGAACAAGAAAAGAGCAAATGACACAAGACCAGAAAATAGATCTATGTTCACTGATAGTAGATAACCAACCTAAATTTTTCAAATTAATTAATTTAGAAAAAAATTGTCAATTACCTACTATGTATGAAGCATACAGGTGCTATGGAAACAGAAGGAAACAAAATAAAAACTCTGCCCACATGCATTCTTTTCAAGCAATAAGTGTCCTTCAATTATGGTCACTATTTACTGAGCACAGTTTTGTTACCATTCAGTTTACATTTCACAATTTGGTTCACAACACTTTAAGGAAAGACATTGTTATATTCCTTAAGAACTGCAGATGAACAGCCAAATCATTATCCAGAATTCCAGTCCAATAATCACGACAGGAAAAAAGAAATCAACTACTCAAGATCATTCTGACATTCCT
Source organism: Urocitellus parryii (assembly GCF_045843805.1). Classification (NCBI taxonomy): domain Eukaryota; kingdom Metazoa; phylum Chordata; class Mammalia; order Rodentia; family Sciuridae; genus Urocitellus; species Urocitellus parryii. Next base: position 81,985,319 of record NC_135536.1, read on the forward strand.
ATATCCCTCTAGAGACAGGTAATTTGTTTCTTCCTCCTATGATGCTCCATTCCATCCATTTTAGTTTAAAAAAACTTTATTGAGTTATGATTGCTATGGGGAAAAGTGTGCATATGTAATATATGCAACTGAATGAGTTGGGAATAAGTATACACCACCTCCAAGGTCACAAATCTATCACCTCCCAGAGTTTCCCTTTGTCTCCATTATTATTATTATTATTATTATTATTATTATTATTAATTTTGTAGTGAAAACATTTAACATAAGATCTATCCTCTTAGGAATTTTTAAATATAGAATATAGTATTGTCAGCTATAGGCACTATGCTGCATGATCAATGAGATGACTCATTTTGCTGCACTTATTCTGACTCCTAGCTTTCTCAATGTTTTCTAATGTTCAAACTACTCTCTTCTTAATCTATACCAGAATCTTGCCTAGAATTGGTGTAGAACTCTGAAAGTCTTTATAATCTACTCTTTTTAAACCTGGAAACTCAGGCTAACTGGTATGTATGGCACCCATGCTCATTATGTTTTTATTTATTCATTAATATGTATGGAGATGCTACCATATGCAGGTCACTGTGTTGGGGGAGGAGCAGTTAAGACAAGGTGAGGATACAAAGAAGTATGTAATTCATAGCCATGTCTTAAAGTCACTGTCTCTATTTTCTGGCATGGGAGAAAAGATTTAAGCTCCAGTGATTCTATTATAGAAAGAATATGGTAGATGCTGTAAGGCAAGCACAGGTAGATTACACAGGGAGCCCCTGATGTCACAGAAGGAAATACTAATGCTGTCTGGAAGGGCCCCAGAAACTTTAGAAGAGGGGTGACTTTTGTATTTTGTCCTTGGTGCTGAAGGGTGGTCATAGTGCATGATATTTCATGGAAGCTCTCTCTAAGCATGAAGTCCAGTATGAGAAGAGACATGGAAAAGCCTGGGAGGGAACAGTGAGCAGTTCAGCTCAATTCAAACATGGCATGTGTGAAAAAGAAAGCTGAGATTGACTAGGTATCCAAGGACAGCTGTGGCTGCCAGGCAATTAGTTGGACCCTATGATGTAGAACATTGGGAGTCACTAAAGGCATTTGAACAGAGGGTTTAAACATGTGCATATTTATACAAGTGTGCAGGTTTTTACTCGTGAGATGATGATGGTGGTGGTAATAACAATAACAACAATGATGATAATCAACATTTATTGAGTGATTACTGTGTATTAGGCCCTCTTCTAAATGCTGTACATGCATTAGCTTATTGAATTCTCCCAACAACTCGATGTTGTGCAGAGAGGGGGAAACATCAGGCTGTTCATTTTGGAACAGAGTAAGGCAAAAGAGAATAAAAGACAAAAATATCAAACAATAAAGGCAATAACACAATCCAATAGGGAATTTTTATTTACAAGAGCTACAGAGCATTCAGCACACACAAAAAATAAGAGGCGACACACTGTAGGAGGCAAGAAAGATGTGTTATAAATAACACATTAACCTGTCAGACTCGCCTCCCATGGGATACTGTGAAGCGGGTTCTGAAGCGGGTCATGTCGGGCTGTGGAGGGCTGGCTGCTGGTCAGGAGGCTCAGCCCCAGGAATCCAGGTACCTCCTCTGGCCTCTAGTCAGCTAGCTTCCTGGCTCCATGGAGCCCTGCTCCCTGGAGAGCAGGATGCTGGGCTTAGTGCACTCTTGCTCTAAGTATGATTCCCTGAAACAAGCATCAAAAGGATCCAGGGAGTGCTAAAATGCATATTCCTAGGCCCTGTCTCAGATCAATGACCTCCACATCACTGGGGGTAGGTTATGGGAATCTGCTTTGAATAAGTTACCAGGTTATGCCTCATACTTTAGGAATTAGGTACCATGGCTCATACACAACTCAAGCTGCCCCTGCTCCCAAAGAGAACATCACAAAATAAAGGGGTTCCACAAGGTTAGGGAGCTGTTCACATCACTATCAAGAAAGTGCTTTCTAGTGCTTTTTTGGCCCACATCTTACATTTATGATGATGTCAGAGGCCAGAGCACCTGCCATCTTTGCAGTCTCCTTGACCTTTCTCTGCTCAAAAGGCACAAAGCTAAGTATCCTTAAAACTCCCTCTTCCTCCCTGTCTTCTGTGAGGTCTACCCTACTGATAAAAACATGTGCCACCACCATGTAATCCCTACACTGGTAGAAGAGAGGAAGCCACGCATAGACAAGAGGCTTTATTTCTATAATTTTTTTAAATAAAAACTGTGTTAGTATATTTGCTCATTATCCTTCCAATTAGGCTACAGTTTGCTAAGGGATTTGACCCTTAGTAACAATTTTGTGTTGTGTGTTTAGCAAGCACCCATTCCCAGGTGAGGAAGAAAATTTTCTTTACCAAACAGAACTGAGATCTAGAGATCCTTTCTCACTATATCCATGGAAGGTGCAGTAGCTAGGCTGCCCCAGCCCAGATAATTACCTGAATCCCTGAGTCATGTGGGCCCCTCTGGGTGTAGGATGAGGAGTCTCCAAATACAGGGAAACATGCCATGTGCTCTGATTGAATAGAAGCTATATAGCAGCAGCACGTCCCTCAGTGTAGCCATCTTGCTCTGTGCACAGAGGGGGAAACAGTGAAGAGAAGCAGGAGGAGACATATGTCCCCAGGAAGATTTGCTCCAAATAGCTTTATTCATCATATACAAAGACTAGAGACAGCCAAAGTATCTATCCATAAGCAGGTGAAGTGGTATTCCATACCATGCAATGCAACTCAGTAATAAAATAGAAGCAATTATTGGTATATGCAATAACTTAGATGAATCTCAAAAACACATTATTCTGAGATTCCAAAAAGCCAGGCACAAAAGAGTATTGTGTAGGATTACACTTATATGCAATTCTAGAAAAGAATTCTAGTCCACAGTAATGGAAAGCAGATCAGTAGCTGCCTGGAGCTACACAGGGTGGTAGGCAGAGATGGACTGTAAAGGGGCAGATGGGGAACTGTTTAATCTCATGATTATAAATAGTGGTCACACAGGATCATGCATCTGTCAATTCATCAAACTGTTTATTTCAATAGATATGGTTTATTTTATTTAAATGTTATCTCAGTAAAATTTATTTTTATGTAGTCCTTCCATGTGCCAGATAGAGTTCTAGGTGCTGGGATACAATAATGAGCAAGGTCTCTTCCCTGAGGAAGATTATATTCTAAAGAAAAAGTACAGATAATCATGCATAAGAACAGATTCAACTTATGGCAACTGTGTTAAGTCAGCTTTTCATTGTTATAACCAAAAATATATGACATAAACAACTTTAAAGGGGAAAGTATTTATTTTGGTTCATGGTTTCAGAGGCTTCAGTCAATGGTCAGCTAGCTCTCTTGATTTCAGCCCAAGGTGAGGCAGAATATCATGGCAGTTTCCACCTCCCCAAAGTCCATTTAGCTATGAATCCATTAATCTATTAGTGAGGTTATATCATGATCCAGTCAGATCAAGCCTTCAACACATGAGCCTTTGGGGAACACTCTAGATTCAAACTATAACAGGGAACAAAGAGTGCCTATCCGCTTGTTCTTGGGTGACTAAGACAAATCTAAAAAGTACTTTGCAGACTCCAAGCACCTGCAATGGTGCTTAGAATAGTACCTCGAATATTCTAAAGAAAATAATATAGAAATATGCTCATAATAGAGCTTGGCACAAAGGTAAGTATCAACTCTATGAACCAGGATTATCACTACTCTCTGGTGAAAGAGCATTCAGCATCCCCCAGGACAAAAAAAAAAAAGTTTGTTTTTTTGCAAAAAATGGGTTTGAGTGAGCCTCAATTTCACAAATTTAACTACTGCTAAGTGCTAGGAACTATGAAAGAGGCAAAACTTAACAAATAGTTAAACTTAGATTAAAACAATTCTTGTTGTGTTTTTTTTTTTTTTTTTTTTTTTTTCACAATACCAGTATCCTTATTTCAACGGGTAGAGGAAGGCTCTTTTACGAACTTTAGACCCTGGGGCAGGCATTAAGGACCTCAGCTCCATCATGGTCCTGGGCTGAAGCATGGCAGTTCACTATGTTTCTTCAGTCTTTCACATAGCAGCACGACAAAGTGTTTATTTGTGGAGCAGGAATAAATTTGTTGCATTTCAACCTTGTCTCAATCTCTGTCTTTGTGGGTCAGCTAAAGTCAAACAGATTCCAAGTAAACCTGAGAGTGAGAGATTTTGTTAGTGAAGGAAGTCCTGTTTCTCTTATTGTTGCTGGCAGCAAGTGACCCAACAAGTAGAGCAGTCAGCACAAGGACCAAGTCCATGTCCCACCAAACACTTTCTGTGGGCCTGGCTGCTCATTGCCAACATGAACAAGTCTGTGAAATTGGCATGTTTTTCTTCATTTTCCCAAAGGGGGAAGCAAGACCCAGAGGAACACGTGAGCTGCCAGTGATCACTCAGCCAGGATTTGGAGCAGCCTGACTGAACTTGACTGAAGTCAAATGCCACCCTGGTTCCCAGAGAATAGACCTTCATCTTATCTCACCGAACAGCTTCCTCTGGACTTTATATTTTTCTTCCCAAATGTCAGAGCTTGAGCAGAGGCCTACAAGGACCACCTAAGATGTACCTGAGATTCCTCAGGAACTCAGAGAACCAATGCCCTTCATTCCCTAGCTAAGTTTTACACATTCTCTGATCTCACACCTCCAGGTATCATCCTGCCTCACTCCGGAGCCTCTTCAAAGGGGTTGCCTGGCTGGTCATCCTCTCCTAGGATCTTGCTACATCATTCCTCTTGATCCATGTCTTGTGGTCATCTCTACCTTTGCCACCCTCAGCCCTGCTAACCTGACTCACCTAGGAGAATAGCTCTACCAGTGTTGAGGACCTAAAGATGGATGTCCGCATTTGGCATTTTGAAAGCATGTGTTGCTATTATTAATTTCACTTTTAAAGTGAATCTCCTTTCAGTCAAGACTAAGCTAGATAAACTAGTCCACAATGACATCTCTTAAAACAGATTATAGGTTTCCAGAGTGCTGATATTTTTATCATTTATCCAGTTCAATTCAGTATATTATCTCATACACTTAAATTTTAGAAATCACCCAGTTACCAGATTTCAATAAAAAACTTTAGAACTGATAATAGAAAGACCCCCCCCCACAAAAAAAAATATTAGTACATATTACAAAATGAATACAACTACAGAGTCCTTACATAAACTTATAACAACAGCTTTTGTAAATTATTTTTGATGAACTGTGACTTACTATAATCATCCATCATTCTAATTATTGTTTTGGAGCTAATGGTGTTTGCTAGTTTACAGCATAACTATGATGCTTACTGAAGTTAATGAGTCCATAAGACCATAAATTTTATTTGGTTATATTCTTTTGAGTGAATGAAAGTAACTCATCTCTTCACTACATAGTTCTGGGCACTAACTTCAGCTGATTTTTTTGCTTCTACTTCTGTTTGTCATCTTTATCCTCAAGTAGCTCTCCTGAGGCAATTCCAGGTTCTCCTGTCTTTTCTAGGTCCTCTGCCTCCAGTGCTAGGAAACATCAGAAAGTGAGAAACACCCTACCAGTCTACTAATGGAAAAACAGATGGGAAATTCCTATTTGGTTCCATTGGATTTCCTCTCCACCCACTAAGTACATAAATTTATTATTAATAATACCTACCATTTATTGAATACTTACTATGTGCCAGGCACTGTAATAATAAATCACCTACAGATGAAGGAACAGAGGGTAGAAAACTTGAGTAACTGGTCAAAGCAAGTGGCAGGGCTTATGAACCAGAACATTAGGTTGCTTCTCAACAATAATTGAGCCCACTTCTTGGATGGTTAATACATGCTAGGGACTATTCTAGGAGCTTTGTCTCATTTACTCCTCGAAATATCTCATTTAATCCTCAAAGCAAACACATAATGTGTATATAACCATTCCATTTTACTGAGGAAGAAACCAAGATTCAGATAGATTAAGTGACTTAATCTTCTTGTATACATAGTTTCATTTATTTTAATAAACTCTTAATTGCCATATCGCCTCCACCTATGATACTGTAGCTTCCTACAAGGATGAGCTCTCAAACTCAGATCTGGACTTCTAAGCCTACCTCAATATTGGTAGATTGTAACTAGGAGCTTGTTGCAGGTAGGTTCACCTCATCTACTTTTGCTGAAATTTTGACAGCACTTTATAAAGCATGCAGCACACTTTCTTGCCATTCTGTAATAATGCTGTAAGTAGTAATGATAATTATTCTACTTTAAGAGATGGGATTATGGGTTTAGTTGAGGTTATATAGTTTGCCACAGGTATCTAGTAAGAGGTAGAAATGAGACTAATACAGACATTCTCATTCCAAATTCTGGGCTCTTGCCAGTAAATCAGGCTGTTTCACTTAGATTCATTGAACCTCATTATATGCATGACTTACAAAACCACACTCATATTCCTTTTCTATCTCTCAAATTCAAGTGTAACCATGATATCCATCTGCTGGGAATCTCCATCTGAATATCCGAATTTATTATCATTATTCTTTTGTTTCTCTGATGGTATGGACTACAGGGTCCTGTAGAAACAAGGCATTTAATTTTTAATGAATCAATAAAGGAAATATCTGAGCTGGATGTCACGTCAGGGATCTGGCCCATGTGGGCCCAGGAATACCAAATCTTCTCCTCTCCACCCACAATGAACATCAGGGGCATCAGTTGTACCCAGCCTTGGGGATTAAGGATGAGAAGTAGCCATTTCCCTCTGGCATCCCAAGTGACAAAGGGCCTCTGTGGAGCAAGTTGCAGTGGGAAGAATTCCTACCTGAGAGGTTTAGAGAGTCTGGGTGTCTCATGAATGGATGAAAGACTCTCTAAGACCATATGGGAAAATATGGCAGAAGAGAGGTCTGAAGATGAACACATGGCTTTGATGGTCCACAGTAATTTCAAACCCATCTATCTCTAATGTTTTTGAGCAATGTAAGCTTGCACGAATGCCTTAAAGTTTTCCAATCTCAGTTTTCCTCATCTGTCCAGTAGGGACACCTCACAGGGCAGGTAGGCAGGCTGCTAAATGAGACATTGTATGATGCTAAGTAAATACTGGTTATGATTATAAGCACAAGTCTATTCTCCTTGCCATTAAACAATGGCTATAGGTTCAAAAACTTCACAGTTAAATAAAGAAAAATAAGCTTTCCTAATCTCATGCTCCATTTGGAAAATAGTAGGAGACAAGCCTGTCAAAGCAGCTAATGACATGATTTTGGTGGTCAGAACACACAAGAAACACTGCTAAAAGGATTTCAAACTGGTCCTGTCAGAGATGGGCCAATTACTTTACTTATGAATTGCTAAAGAAATTGGTAAAGGTTAAAATGGTAAGCTTCCAGACCAGCCTTGATAAGGCATTCCCTAAAAGAAAGACCTACTGATTTTCTAAAAAGTGTATTTAAGAGTCATGAAAACCTGGTCCCTAACTCTGCCCGGACACCACAGAAGTCTCACCATGCACAAAAAGCTGATTAAATCAATCTCAGAGCAGGTTTGCAAAGCAGATGAAAGGTCTAGCATTCTTGAATAATCAGAAGTCAAGAGCTGCACTATGAAGTGATACTTGACACTTAGCAGTTTTTCTTTTTTTCACATTCTGAGAAGCCTCTTAGTATTTCCCCATGGGTAGGTTCAAGGCTTCATACATGGCAGTAGTCAAAATGTTTGCACTTGTGCATTCAGTTTATAGAAAGAAAGGCAAACAGAAGGCAATGTCTTATCAGAAGGGGGAAGGGCAGACTAGATTCCAAGACAGAAATACAATGGCGTAGATAGGAACATTAACAAATGGGTATCTTACTCCAGGGTTCTTTTGCAAGTGGTTTCTTGGCAGATGCTGCATAGAGGCCAAATTTAACAGCTATGAGGCTAAATGCATCTCTAACGAATTCTCGTTAATGCCACCTGTATCTGAGAAAATGGGATGTTAAAAATTTATGTTGGTTAGTGACAATAAATACTCATTAAATTTTTCATTTGTCAACTTATTTTTCTGTAGAACTCATTTTGCCAGAGAGTCTCAGAATTAAAATTAGGAGGTCATGTCCAACTTTCCTTTGATTCTGGGCAGCCATCAGACACATGAATGTTCTGTCTGCTCTTTGGGAACCTTTCCAAAGGCCACAACATGCCATTTTTTTTTGAGCTAAGTAAATAAAAAACTTTCTTTTCCATAGGTGTTATCAGATGAGTGTGTTCCTCTTATAGAGGATGTCTTCTTCTGACATACATCCTGGATCTATCAGAAAAAAACAAGATCACTATTAGCTCTTCTAATAATTGGGGAAAATTTTTCTCCAGGAGGGCTTCACAAAAATCCCAGGAAAAAAAAAGAGTTTAAAGCTAGGAAGGTGTGTATGAGTTGTGAATCCACCTCCAAATTTTAAAGAGTGGGTATTCTCCCACTAAGGAGACTGTCCATTCCAGGTGGGGTTTCTGGGATGTGGGACTTTCAGTTAAAAAACTAGGTCAGTCTTGAGTATATCAGGATGGTAAGTTGTCCTATCCTCTACTCAGATTGAATCCATCAGCAAGTATAATTAGCTCCATGTCCCCCAAATACTTCTAATCTGATGCTTTTCACCAACTCCAGTGCCATCAGCTGGTCCAAGCTATTTGGTAGCTCTGCCTGTTGCAATCACTTCCTAATGTGTTTCCCTGATTCCTCTCTTGTCCCCCTAAAATCCCTTCTGTATACACCATCAAGGATAATCTCTTTAAAAAAGATATCAAATCACATGGATATCTTCCTTAAAATCCTTCCATTGCTTCCCTTGGCAGACAGAATAACATAGAAATATCTCACCAAGGCAAAAATCAGACTTGGCATATATTACTATTTTCCCCACAGCTGAATTGGGCTGTTCTCATTGAAATTCAGGCTAAACACATATTTGTAAAAAAGCATTCGTATACCTTAGAGAAGCAGAATAAAGATGAAACAGCCCTGAATTTGCTACTCTAAGCCTTTTGACTTGATCTCATAAATGTCAGAAGACCTCAAAACTGGTTCCCCATTTGTAGAAGCACATTCAAAAGGAGCGTTCACATTAGGTCCTGGATAAATTTCAAAGCCTATAGTAAATACAATATACTAAGGGAAAAGCAAACAGGTCCATATAGTCCTGTTGCTAAGTGAAGCATTTGGATTTGCTTGAACCTATTTTCTAGACGTGGTCCAGTCATAGCTTTGACAATGGCTTTCTAAGTGACCACCATGTGTTCCTTGAGTGGAACACAAGTGGGATTAGGCTTTTGCTTAAAAGCTACTTATAGTAGCCAACTTTGAAACTCAGTGAGAGTAATCAAATACTTAGGCACTAAATCTTTTATTTGTGAACATCCAATACATTATTAATGTAAGGAGTATCAGATCCCAAATAATTGAGACACAGAGAAATGCTACTATCATCATAAAGCTATACTGGTAGTAATGAAGACACAGAACCAAGGTGTCACGTCTCCCAGGTCTACATGCACCTGCCTCCCCTTTGCTTCAACAAAGGGAGGATCCACACTGTGGCAGGCTGAGCCCAGCACTGCGAGTCTAGATCAGGGTTACTACAATAGGAAGGAAGGGAGAAGGCATGACCTGAATCTGAATGACTAATCTTGCCTACCACCAGAGGCTTCAACTCTATCACTACTTTTAAGAGTAAAGAAAATGGCAATAAAATTGAACAAACATGAAAGATACTGTTGAGGGGATGAAAAGACAAGTCAATGAAAGGGAGAAAAATTTGCAAAATATGTATCTGATAAAGGATATTTATCAAAGGACCTATATATAAGGATCTGCTAAAGGTCTAACATATAAAAAGAACTCTTAAAACTCAACAATAAGAAATCAATCAATATTAAAAAAAGACATCCTAATACCTGGCCTATATTTCACACATGATAAATGTCACTTCTTAGTAAAAAGGACAAAAAAATCTGAATAGTCACCTAGCTAAAGAAGATATACAAATGGACAAAAGCACATAAAAAATTCAGTATCATTTGTCACTAAGAAATCTCAAATGAAAACAACATTGAGATACCGCTACACACCTATAAGAATAGCTAAATCCAGAAAATGGACATTCCAAGTACTGACAAGGATGCAAAGCAATAAGCATTCTCCCATTCATGGCTGGTGGAAATACAAAGGGTACAGTCACTTGGGAAGATAGTTTGTCACTTTCTTATAAAAACTAAATATTTTCTTACCATACAACCCAGGATTCATGATTCCAGATATGTACCCACTGAGTTGAAATCTTAGTTCTACACAAAAACCTACACATGAATATCATTTATGTTGCTTACTCATAATTGTCAAATCAGGAAGCAACCAAAATATATTTCCATAGGAAAATGGATAAATGAATAGTGGTACATCTACCCAGTAGAATATTATCTAGCAAAACAAAAAATGAGATATCAAGCCACTGAAAAATATGGGGAAGCTTAAGTGCATATTGCTAAACAAAAACAGCCAATCTAGAAAGGCCATCTAATAAATATATGATTCCAACTACATTCCTTCCGGTAAAGGCAGAACTATAGAGACTGTGAAAATATCAGTGGTTCCAGGTGTTCAGGAGAATGAAGAAAGGGATAAAACAGATTGTTTTTGTTATTTTTATTGTTGTTGTTGTTTGGTGGGAGTTGTGATTGAACTATTCTTTATGACACTATGCAGATGGATACATGACACCATCCACCCGTTAACATTCACTGAACTTGACAACACAAAGAGTGAACCTTAATGTATGCAAATTTAAAAAATCACTTAAGAGGTCAGCAGACCTCAAGACAGAATGAAGGCAATGACAAGAGAATCTAACTGCACTGAAAAGGTTGTATGAAACAACCTCACCAAAGTAAGTGGGGGAAAAGATGGTAGTCTAAGAAATGTTGGAAATGAATGAAGTCTGCAAGACTAAAGGCAAAGAGAACTTCACACTGTGCTCCAGTTGATTAAATGGTCTCCCATGGAGCCATGACTCTGATACTCCTGTCTATGTATACTGGAATTAAACAATTAAGTAAATGGATGGTGGATAGTGGGAAGCAAATTTCTCACTGTGGAAGAATTTACAGATAAGCAAGGAAGAGGAGAGGATGATTCATATGATAAGCTGATAATATCAATAAGCACTCATGTTTAACTTTAGAGATAGATTGTTATAGACAAAAGTATTTGTGTGTGTGTGCGCGTGCGCGCGTGCGCGCATGAATACCAGAGTTAATATAAACACATATCTTGCTTTGCTCTGACAATTAAAAGGGCCTAAAAAGAAGAAAATGCCAAGAAGCAACCAGCATACCTAGACCCTAGAACTTAATTTCTAATACTATGCTCCAATAAAAGAACTCCTTGGGAAAATGGCTGATTCTAAGACTGAAGTGGGACATATAAAAGACAAACTTTGAGTAAGTTTTAGTGCCAGAAATTAAGAAAGTGTTAAAAAAAGTTTTTTTTTAATTAAAAAAGTTTTTTTTAATTGATAGGGTTATGTCAACAGAATGTAAAAGCTAGGAGAAAGAGTTCCCAATGCCCCTAAACTGGAATATGAGTTACAAAATAGAGTGACATTGGATTTTAACTCAAAGTATAAAATAAACATTCATGATTCTATACATATATAAATAAGAAAGACAAATCTTCCATTCAGGAGATTCACAAATAATTTATATAGATACTCCACCCTTAAGTAAGTATAGCATAACTTCCTGTTCTAGAAGTGTTCTATGCATGGTGACTTCTTCCCTCCAAAGAGGCCATTATGGAAGTTGGAGAACTAATATTTTTGTAAATGAACCTGACAAACAGTGTGTCGGCCAGATGGTCAAAGTCCACATCAACAGTGATTAACATTGGTAGCATGCATCCTAGATATGATGCCATGAGAGTGACACTTTGTCCTTGTGATCTTCCTTTCAAAACCCATAACTTCAGCCTAGTCATAAGGAGAATATCAGACATGATCTAGGAAACGGGGCATTCTCTTTTTTTAAGATTTTTTTTTTAACATGGACACAATATCTTTACTTTATTTATTTTATTTATTTTTATATGGTGCTGAGGATTGAACCCAGTGCTTCACATGTGCGAGGCAAGCACTCTGCCGCTGAGCTATAACCCCAGCCCAGAGAGGGACGTTCTTTGCACACCTGAACAATACTCTTCAAACAATCAAGGACATCAAAAATAAGGGAAATCTGAGAAACTGTCACAGCCCATAGGATCTTAAGAAGACATGAAAACTAAATGTAATATGGTATTCTGAATGGGATCCTAGGACAGAAAAAGACCATTATTAGTTAAAAACTAAGGAAATGTGAGTAAACTTTAGTTATTTGTTGATAATTATGTATTCATAATGGTTATCATGATAATAAATGTATAATACTAATGTAAGATATTAATAATAAGGGAAACTGTGGGGTGGGAAGGAAGTGATTTGAAAATTCTACTATTTGCTCTTTTCTTTATGTAAATTGAAAACTATGCTAAAATGCAGTGTAGACTGGGGATATAGCTCAGTTGGTAGAGTGCTTGCCTAAAATGCAGTGTATTCATTAATTAAAAAACAAACACTAATTTGTGTTTTAGGACCTCTTCAAATAAAACAAACATGATTGTGCCAGTTGCCTCTTTTTTCTGATGTACTTACAAAAGGAGGATGGGGGAAACCTGCCTACCATTTTCTTCTGATGTCATTGGGATTTCAGTTGCAAGATGCTCCAAAAGGAGGTGAAGCCATGGGTAAATTACTATGCTTTCCTTGTAAATGGTCCTCACAGATCCCTGGGTTACTGCCACAATTTTGGTGAAAGTTTCATTTGGGAATTTAGGTAAAAATTAGGAAAAATGGATTTTCCCCAGTAGTTGTAGTAGCATTGCCTTGAAACCAACGAAGTGGGCATGTAGGAACAGTAGGTGGATACAAGGTTCTCCCAGAGAAGTTGTAACCTCACTTAGCGCATTTTATAACCAACTCCCTCTTGCTATGTCTCTCTTACCCCAAAACACAATTTTAAAAATCAAGTTTTGTATCTGGCTCCTATTCTAAGAATCAAGTCACCTTCATCTTACAAATAAAGGTTTGTAAGGTCACAATCCTTTAGAAATTCCTGTTTTAAAAATAGAAAAAATGTAAATAATTGTTTACAATTACACTACATGCACTTGATAGAATGCTATACAGCCTTTTAAAATACAAATTCTAACATAAAAAAATGCAGCTGACTCTTGAACATCACAGGAGTTAGGGATGCCGACTGCTACAGAGGCAAAATTCACATGTAACCTTCTGTTTTTTTGATACTTAGGATTAAACCCAGGGGTGCTCTACTGTCAAGTCACATACCCAGATCTTTTTAATTTTACTTTGATACAAGATCTCACTAAATTGCCCAGACTGGCCCTGAATTTATGGTCCTCCTTCCTCAGCTTCCCAACTAGCTGGATTACAGGTATGTACCACAACACCTGGCCAGATATAACTTTTGACATCACCAAAATTGCACCACTAGTAACCTGCTGTTGACCAGAAGCCTTACTTATAATATACACAGTGAACACACATTTTTTATGCTATATGTATTTTATATGGTAAAAAATACTCAAGAACCATGAGAGATCACTTTTTACTCCAACATGTAACTTGCAATGCAGAGATAACCAGAGACATAGGACTGTTTAAGTGGATGCTAGCAACACCTGAGCAACAGCAAAGGCGGGGAATGTGAAATTATTACAGTGGTACAGGATGTACTACAGTTATTTTATGCAGGTATGACTTAATGCTGCATTTTACATTTGTTTACATGTCTCTAAGCTTAAAATAACACCTTCTATGTTAAATGTTTATGAACAAAAGTTTTGACAAATTTTAATTTATAAACTACTGTTTACATATATTTTATGCATTCATGACATACCTTTTACTTGGTGTTTTTTTTTCCATTTCCATTTATTTTATATTCTTTTGCAAGTTTTTTTGTGATTTATTATAAATCTTCAAACAAAATTCTGCATATAAGTTCAAACCTAGATGGTTCAAGGGTCAACGGTACATAACATAATTGATTTTTTTTTAAAGTTGAGAAGCACAACCTAATGTGATTTTTGTTAAGATGTGGCAATATGTTATATATTCAGGAGAACATATCTGGAGAAATGCAGTCCAAACTGCTTTACAAGGCGGTTGACAGATCATGGACTTCCACTTTCACATAGGAATTTCTGTAAGGTTTGAAGTTTTATAGATAAAACATGTTAATTTTGTATTAACATAGCTTCGATGTTTAAAAAAAAAAATCTCTGAATTTCTTCTTGAATGCTATGTGGCCTGACACAGTACAGAGCTGGCACGCAAGTCAATGGGAAGCTGTATTCCTTCTCTTTCCAGCTCTGCCAGACCTTGGCTGCATACTTGCATGACAAAGTCTAAGAGCCTCTCCTGAGTCCTGTGCTTACCAAGGACACATACTACCTCTTCTGGGTAGAAACTGTTATGAAAACATCTATAGAAGCTTTAAGAGGCCTCTGGCACTATAAAGAATCTCAGACACAATTTCACTGAGTCCGTTTATCCACTGAAGAAAACACTCTGCTCTGTGCTGAATCCCGGGCTGGTGCTTATTCAACAAATGGCTGGAGGCAGGGACCATAGAACTTCACAAGATGGCCCTTATATTCTTAGGAGTTTATTCATATTTTAAAAAAAAATTTAAATAGCTGCTTAAAATTATAGAACAGCTGTTCAATGACATCCTCTATAGCTATTTTTAAGTTGTGCCAAGCTCCATGCCTGACACATAGTGGCTCTTCAATAAATATTCATTGAATGCATACATTGATTTTTGAGAGTAAGTAGACTTACACTCAGTTCTATTTTTTTTCACCCAAATTTACAATATAAATTTTGGCAATGACATCACATGGTTATGAAGCCAGAATTAGACAGGCAGTCAGTGTAGATGGAGGCCAATTTGAGTGAGTCTAGGAAGTTGCAGACTTCCCCTGAGAGATTAAAATGCCTTCAGAGCCCTTCCTCCACCATTAATCTGCCCCTACTCCAACCTATTGCTAAGGTAACCTGTCCCAGGAATTGTCCCTCCCTACAGGGAGCTATAAAAGTTGTTGATTAATGTATCCTGTGAAGCTCCATCCAGCCCTTCCCCCATCCATCTGCTTCTCACCTTTCGGCCATCTCACCTGAGTCTCTCCTGGGCCTAATCAAGCAAGAAGGAGAGAGATAAGGGGAAGAGAGCAGGAGAACAAAGGAAGACTAGGACATATAAAAAAAAAAGGCAGAACACCCTCACTTCTTGGGATACCAGGATACCAACTATGGTCCCCTTCTCCCTCCAGGGAGAAGTCTATATTACCCCTTTTTAAATAAACCCCACTTTATATGCTTGTCTTGGCTTGCTTCTCTAATATTATGTTTCAACATGTGAGGGAGCAGAACTCATCACAATAACCAGTGGTATCAGTTACTTCATATTTAATTTGTGGAGGAAAAAGAGAATTGGTTTAGAAACCAGGAAGCTCGTACTCTTCTGGTTGTGCTATTTATCGGCTGTGTGAACCTGAAGAAGTCACTTCACTTTTGTGAATTTCTATTTCCTACCTGTAAAATATAGGAGAAGTGGGAAGGCAGGCTTCTGTAATAAATTTCTGAAAATAAGCTTTAGCATCTGCTTTTTGCCATCCTATATGAGCAATTATCTAAGCCTAGGACTTTTCAATTACATATATTAGATATCATCTTGCTAGTTTTGGTGTTTTAATTTTTTACACAAAATCACCTTCCCTGACTCTACCTTTAAGTTTGTAGTGGCTAGAGAGGCCTATCCTTCAATGATCAGAAAATAGATCTGGTTGTCTAAAGAAACCATCTTCAAAATATTGGAATCACTATACTCATCCAGAGTCTTCAGCCCAATCTTTAAAGTTAGTCAAATATCATTTGAGAAACCTTTGAATGTGTGTTAGAACAAACACACTTTCTGGGGAAATAAACACATTTTTTCTATATGAATTGGATGATTTCATAACTTCTGGAAAAAAATATTTTGTCTGCCAAGAATTAGTATATAAAAACAAGCAAAGGGAAAGCTAAAAACTTTATTGGAAAACACTTATCAGCATAGATACACCCATGATGGGGTGTAATTTTCCTAATTTTAGTCTTAAATTGCCAAGTGGTCTGTACTGGGAAATATTTTTTAGGAAGAAATTACTCTGCATTGTTCAACTCAATGTTACCAAACCACATTTGTTCAACCATGAAATGAATTTCAGTCCTGGATGCAAGCTCTTTAATGAAGGCAACAGGTGAGTTTCCATCTTCAAGTTCACATGAGCAAATTGAACTTTCCCTCTCATACGGGCAGTGAGTTTTCAATTCCTGTGGCTGGTACAGATAGGTAGCCTGCAGTAATGGAACTTTGTAAAAATCAACAATAAAGACTATAGTAAGTGAGCATATGTTTTAGAATTTAAGCACACAACAGCATTTCAAGACTTCTCTGGCAGAGAATTTTCTCAGCCTTAAAATAAGATTGCTAGAAGCTACCATCTTTCAAAACCTTACTAACCTTTCTCCATTCCACTAATCACTGCTCCAAAGCCAGGAGATCTCAAGAATTACTACCCTATAGGAAAAAAAAAATGCAAATGCCTAAGACATCTTTTCTGAATTCCTAAGCAGTCAAGCTGTGTGTAACTGGGCCAGATAATCAGACGCCCAAGCAAAATCATTTTTCCATTCCTGGGATGGGACATCTCCCACTTTGTTCTGACTTCATCTGAAAAATGGAATCAAAACAATGGGGACCTAAGAATAATAATAAATGGCAAACCATTTTGAAAATACCAAGATGTGTAGACAAGAAAGATTGTGCAAGGGAAAGAAACGGTATTTTTCCACTGATTACAACAATCTCTTTTCCTAAGACAGTGAAAAATAGGTAAGGATGATCACAAATCACTCCAAAGATGGAAAGGATAGGAAAATTCAAATGGCAGGGAAGGGAGAGCATCTGAGAAGTCAAACTGCAGGTGGGGGAGGCACGAAATAGTGACAAAATAACCCAAAATAAATTCTCTTGTGTGATTCAGCAGGAGGTGCCACAAAGAAGACAGTTCAAAGACAAACACAAAGGGAGGTATTTGTTCCACTGTAAAAGAGACAGGAATAAAAGTGGGAGGATTTTTAACTTTACATTTGACAGGGAAGGGCAGGTTAAAGGAAAAGGGAGCTCAAGGGGGAGCAAAGAGCTTTTAAAGAACTCAGAACTTTCAGAGAACCTGTGGAGACAGAGTCTCTTAGACTTCAAGCCTGTGGTAAAATACTGTACTCCTAGCCACTGGAGCTCCATGCACCATCTCAATGGCTGTTTGCTTTTTGGGGGAGGTTGTTTTATTTTGTTTTAATGGTGGGGAAGTGGGAAGGTATGAAAATTATGCTCCCGGATTCCAATTTTTCATTTCCGAGATCAAAAATCACATTATTGTGGATGTTCATTTCTGTTTTAGTTAACTGCAATGAGACAGAACATAATAAACAACCAGCTCTGTGATTTATTTTTATGCCCCATGGAATGCCAAGGTATCTAGGTACCTTGGTATCAAGGTATTTCATTTATCACATATTGTAGTCTATCCTCCAATAAGAGGGATCTAGAGATGGAGCTTGAACTAAACAAAACAATGAGTTCATATAAACGAGATATTTTGGTCATTTGGAAATGGTTCTAAGGTTGAGCCTCAGCCTATGGTGGGGGAATTTACAGTCTGCTTTTAAGAGCAGTGTGAACCAGAAATCTGAGGCATAGATTCAGGTAGCTGGTGCAAAGTGGTATGGTGACATACACTTGTAATCCCAGTGACTCAGAAGGCTGAGGCAGGAGGATCTAAAGTTCAAGGCCAGCCTTTGCAATCCAGTGAGACTCTGGCTCAAAATAAAATAATAAAAAGGACTGGAGATGAGGCTTAGTAGTTAAGAGCCCCTGGGTTTAATCTCTAGTACGGTCAATCAATCAATCAAAGGCATTTTATCTCTGTTTTTGAATTTGAAGGAAGGGAAAAGGATTCCAAAAGAGGAAATTGATTAGTACAAATTGGGTTTTACTACACTAAACAAGTTCAGTGAGTACTACTGTGTACATGAAACTAGAGATCTGCTTTCCTTGAAAATTATTATTTAAACTGCTGCAGGTTATGAAAATTCTACCTATTAATATTGAATATTGAATATTTAGTTGATGGACCTCTAGTTCTCAGGCAGATATGTAAAGGAAAACTGGTATCAAGGGCTCTGATCTTCATCCAAGACACCAATGCTACATCTCAATTCAGTTGAAAAGGATGATCATGCCTCAACCTTCAACAGCCATCAATTTCATTTATGAGTGTAATTTCTGTCATCTTGTATTTTATTCCTAAAGTGTAAAAATTGAGTTTTCAGGCAATGCAACAAATGTCGATTTTCAAAACCCCACACTATGGAAATCTGCAGATGGCAGGGGCCAGAAGTCAGTGCAGACTCCCAACAGGAGGGCTTTATGTAGCATATGCCACCTTACTAAATGCTGAAGCAGGCACCCCACCACAGCTGCGGGGGCAGGGCCTGCTGTTTCCGCTAGAAAGCAGAACTCTTGCCCACCCACTCCCACATGCATGCTCTTACTTCTCCTGTTGAATCACACATTTATCATATTAAGTAGGTATGGAGCACCTGGAATGGCCAAGTGAACATGAAGTCCAAATTCCAAGTGTAGTTCCCAGAGTAACAGCAGCAGCATCTGAAAACTTCTTCAAATACAATATCTCATGCACTCCAGTTCACAGAATCAGAAACTCTGGAGATGGGGCTCAGCCATGTGTGGTGTAAATGCCCAATGGGTGGTTCTGATGCACACTAAAATTTGAGAACCATCCTTCTAGTTCCTTGACATTCCTATACAGATGAAAAATATGAGAGTACAAAGTGACTTGCCCAAGACCACTGCTCCAGTGTGTGGCTGAGTCAGGATTAGCATCCAGGTGTTATGGACTAAATTTTGTCTCCACCTACCCCGACACTGATAAAGCACTAAGTCACAATGCCACTATGTTTGGAAACAGGGCCTTTAAAGCTATAATTAAGATTAAGTGAGGTCATAAGTGTGGGGCTCTTTGGTGTCTTAATAAAAGAAGGAGAGACACCAAGAGTCTGAGTGCTCAGAGAGAATGCAGTGTGAAGACACATTAACAAACAGCCATGGGCAGGCCAAAGAGAGAGCCCTTGGGAGAAATCAGACCTGCTGACCCCTTTGTCCTGGACACTCAATCTCCAGGACTGTGAGAAATACATTTCTGCTATTAAAGTCAGCCAGTCTGTGGTATTTTATTATTGGCATCCCTGGCAGACTAATATACCAGGTCTTCTGATTCTCTGGATGTCAAGATTTGATTTTATTTAAGTGATTCTGGAATTCTGGACCAAGCCCACAACATCTAAAGAAACAAGTGAATCTCCCGGAAGGCGGTTCTGTCAGTGACACACAGTAAGAGGGAGATTCCTGGCGCCCTTGGTTGGCCATGAGAGGTGGTCAGGACCTGCCCGGAAGGTGTGTTCTCCTGACCTGCAACTAATGTGACGGTTCTGCCACTGGTGATGCAAGAGTTGTGGTCCTGACTCAAAGGGGCCACTGAGTCAGGAGAAACTGACAAGACTGATTGGCAGGAGGGAGGCTGCCTTTGTCTTCAGAGAAGTGGGAAGTAACATCGGTTTGGGTTTCTAGGAAGGGCAGCGGCCACACGCCCTGTGGATAATCCAACTCTGGAGAAAAGTGCCCCGAAGACTCCTGAAGTCCAGTCCGTCATCTTCTGAGCCACAAAATCCTTCTTCCAATGGAATTTCATAACTCAAGCAATCGCATTTCATAAAGCCTCTGATTCTGCCCTCTGGAATTCTTGTCCGTTCAGGTCACCTCTGAATTTTCAACTCCCTCATCTCCCATAACCACCCATCCATCCAGGCAGCACACAATCTTATTCCTTTTTCCTCTGAAACATATTTCCACTCTTCTTTGTCCTGGCTGCCACTACCTTTGATGATATTTTGTCACCTCTTGCTTGGACTACACATGAAGTCTTCTTCTCACCACTGACCCTACTTTTTAGATATTCTCTCCATAATACAGACAAAAATCTTGCCTCCAAAATATTAGTCTCAGACAAAGCTTTTCGATGTGCCCTTCCCACCTGATCTTGAGCCATATCCTTACTCTAGCTCCTCAGGCTGCAGCAGCCTAACCCTCCATGCCGGGAATCCAGCATGCTCCCTCCTCCACTCCCCTGGGTCTGTATGTATAGGGTCCTAACTTCTTCTGGAAAATGCCCATTTGTTTTCTTTGTGTGTATGGCAAAACAACAATGCCTGTATTCCCACTGACAATGTAAGAAAGATACATTACCCATCTTAGAAAGCCCACTCTCCACTTCCCTTCCATCTGCCAGAGGTAGCAGCTATGCCTAATTTGCAGTTTCCCAGTCTCCTATTCTTCTTGATAGTTTTATTCCATGTATACATACCAATAAATAATATATTATTTGGTTTTGCTTGTTTATAAGAAGAAATACATGTTCATATTTTTCAAGGTTTTCTTTTTCACCATTATGTACCTGTGATTTGCCCTCATTGTTGTCACACTGTTATGGGTAACTGTAGCTAATTCATTGTGCTGCTCTCTCTATAAATATATACACATAATATGCACATTTTCTCCATTCTATTGTTGATGGGCATGCATGTGATGTCCAATTTTCAATATCATGAACACATATCTGATGCAAAAATGTGTGAATTTTATAGGCTCTGTCTGCAAAACTTTTGGAGCCACAGGATATGTGTATGACAAACTTCACCATGTTACCAAGTAATATCAGGTTGTTTTCTAACATGGCTATCACAACTGGCAATCATAATGTCTTAATTTTTCTATTTATTGATAAATTTAGTCTGATGGTACTTTGTTTAGGATTTTTGCATGTTTGTTCAAAAGTGAACCTAGACTCTAACTTTCCTTAAATAATCTTTGCATAAGGCTATACTAAACTTAAACATTAATTTAAGAATCATTCTTCTTTTTCTACTCTTTTTAAAAGGTTTTCAAGATTGGCATTATAAGTTGCTCAATTTTTTGTTATAGAATTTGCCTATAAAATTATCTAAGCTCTGTGGTTTGGGAGGAAACTCTTTTCCTCCCAACAATGAAATAATTATAATATTCATTTTATTTAATAATTATAGGAGCATTTTGACTTTTTAGTAAGTTTGATCATTTATATTAATTTATGGTTTTTTTAGGAATTTGATCTAATACCTGGTCTTGGGCCACATTTCAAAATTAATAGTATAATGAGCTGGGGTTGTGGTTCAGTGGTGGAGTGTTTACCTTGCACATGTGAGGCACTGGTTTTGAGCCTCAGTACCACATTAAAAAAAGTAAATAAGCAAAATAAAGATATTAA
This sequence comes from Urocitellus parryii, assembly GCF_045843805.1. Taxonomy (NCBI): domain Eukaryota; kingdom Metazoa; phylum Chordata; class Mammalia; order Rodentia; family Sciuridae; genus Urocitellus; species Urocitellus parryii. The sequence continues at coordinate 82,006,906 of NC_135536.1, forward strand.
AAAAATGAATGGCATAAAGTGATTCATAATCTCCTACCTATTAAATCTGATGCATCGATTACATAATCTTTATTCCTCATGCTGCTTACTTGTGGATCTTTTTCTATATCAGTCTTTTTCAGAGTTCCAGACATTTTATTTGTCTTTTGGTTTGCAACACAAATCTTACAGGCTTTTCAAGCTCCACCAACACCTTTTTCCTTCTGTCTCTTGCATGGGCCGCCTGTGTGGGATCATGGGATCATGCTCTGCTTTCAGACCTGGATGGAGACCTCGCAGAGTGAACCTGCCTGAGTGCCACATGCTGTGCCCTGGCCAGTTCATGCGCTTTTTGCTCCTCTTTTCACTCATTGTCTCTGTAAATAAAGTTTTATTGGAACACAGCTGAGCCCATTATTTGTCCTGATGTCTTTGGCTGTTCGGGGGCTAGAATTACAAAGCTGAGTAGATGGAACAGAGTAATCCCAGTAGTGAAATTTGCTATCTGTTCCTTCACAAAAAAACGTTGCCAACTGTTGCTGTAAGGGTATTGCTTTAAGATTTTCCTCTATAACTTGAACTATGTCTTACAAATTTTGCTGTACAGTATTTTCATAATTCTTCTGAGCTTGGTGTTTTTGATTACATGGTATGATTTCTTTGATTTGTGAAGATTATTTAAGGTCACTTGAAAGTGTGATTTTTTTCAAATTTCTAAACATGAAACTTTATCAAGGTATCTTTTTTATAACTGACTTCTAATCTAAATTGTTTTGTGATTAGTTTAATTAGTATAATACTAATTGTCTAAAACATTCAGAAATTTTATTTCTGGTCTATCACATGACCAATTTTTTATATGTTCTTGAAAACAGTTTTATTTTGTAACTGTTGGATGTAGTGTCTTATTAATTGTACATTTAAACTCTTTTACATCCTTATTGATTTTCTGTTTGACCAAGGAATTACTGAGAAATGTGTTAACATCTCCCACTGAAGGGAAGATTTATAAACTCCTGCAGCACTGACCATTTCTCCTTTATGTCTTCAAACACATACCAATTAAACCTTTAGTAACTTCCTGGTGAACTGACCCTCTCAGGAAAATAAGAATTTTTCCTATTCATTTCTAATAATGTTTTTGTTTAAAGTTTCTGCTGTTTGTTTGTAAATCTACTCTGAGAATCTCTAGCTGTCATTGGAGAGTATGTCCATTAGGTTCACCAGTCATTATGGCGTCTGCATATTTGCCCACTTGATTATACAATTTCCACTTCTTCCTTTTTTTTCTTCTTTTACATTGAAATTTCCCCACTACACTTTTCTCTTTTACTTACTTTAAAGGCATATACTCTTTCTTTCTTTCTCTTTCCTTCCTTCCTTTGTTCCTGTTCCTCCCTCCCTTCTTTGAGGCTACTCTAGATGTTTTAATTTGCATATTTATCTTAAAGTATAAATGTATTATTATCTTTACTTTTCTAGAATAATAAAAGAGCTTAAGAATTCTTTATTATCAAGGCTGAGGTTGTGGCTCAGTGGTGGAGTGCTTGTCTGACATGTATGAGGCACTAGGTTTGATTCTCAACACCATAAATAAATAAATAAATAGATAAATATACATCAACAACTAAAAAAAATATTAAAAAGAATTCCTTATCATCAAATACATCCCTCTTTTCATGTTATTTGCATGTGATTATTATCCAGAACTTTGAACTTTTTATTATCAAAGTTCTGGATAATAATCACATTAAATACATACTGATTAAATACATAATGATTATGAAATACATAATGATTAAATTAAATACATACTGATTATGTATTTAATTCCCCAATTTATAAATATATTTGTTATTTTTTTATGTAGAATTGTTTATCATTGTGTTTTAATTTAACTTTGTTTTAGCCATTTCTTCTTTTTTAGAACATCTTTCTGAGATCACTTTTATTTCTAATTTTTTTTTTGTACTGGAGATGAAACCCAGGGGTGCTTTACCACTGAGCTATATCCCTAGCCCTTTTTATTCTTAGACAGGGCCTCACTAAGTTGCTGAGGTTGGTCTCAAATATGGGATTCTCCTACTTCAGCCTCCCTTCTCTCCTGGGAAGTCATTAGGATTGCATGTTTACACCACCATGGTCAACCTAAATTATATTACTTAGTTAAGTTTTGTTGGTGGCAAATTTCTCAGGTTTGTTTTGTCTGAAAATATCCTATATAGTTTCTCCTTCTTCAAAGATGATTGAAGAAGATTCAAAGATTACTGAATATATTATTATCTCTCAGCATTTAACATATAAATGTGTGTGTGTGTGTGTGTGTGTGTGTGTGTATCTATCCATCTCTCAACAGAATGGCTTGGAGCATTTTTATTACTAAGTGAAACAAGGAAACTATGAGTCTATTTCTAGTTAAACAACTAATTTGCTACCCAAAATTACTTAATTAAATCAGACTATGCTTCAGTTCATCCCCCTAGAAAGGAGAATTAGCTAGTGTTCTACCTTATAAGAAAATCAGTAAATTAAGTAGCTATAATAGGGGAAATGAATTTAAGGGCAGGTTATTTTACTTTCTTAACTATGTGAATATATCCTAAAGTGCTGAGGCATCAAGAACATTTTAAATTAGTATATGAAAGAGAATGAATCAATTTTAAGAAATTATTATTCTGAAAGATCCAAAGTACATTTATCTAAAAAGAAGTTAACTTGAATTATTAAAACATATTCAGTAGGATGAGGAGGCTCTGTTCTGAAAATCAGCCTTTAAAATAGATTCTCTCAACTCTGCTCACATAACTGTGAAGAAGACTGTCACTTAAGCACACTGCTCCTGCAGAAAGCAGGTACCTGGAAATGAGGCGAGGGCCTCTGCACTTACAAAGCATTCATTTTAGAGATGAATGAACAACAGACCAAGTTTGTGGAACTAATGGCAAAGTTGAGACTTCAAACCACAGCTAAATGAGGGTTGTTTTTTTTTTTTTTAAAGAGAAAATCCTGTGAAAACTAATATTTCATTGCATTTAAATTCATTCTACCATTTTGGGGTTTTGAAATATTTGGGGTTTGCTTTTGTGGTGCCAGGGGTTGAACGCAAGGGCCTCATGCATGCTAGCTAGGCAGGTTCTCTACCTCAGAGCCATATCCCCATATCCATAAGACGGATGAAGAGTCTTGGGGGTAGGGTGGCTCCAAGTAATTATACTTCATTGCAGCTATCACCTAAGTACTACCATGCCTGAGATTCAGTTATGTGGATTAAAACATTGATGATGATTTTAAAACACAACTATTTTGGGAACACAGTATCTGTCAGTCTTCAATATTCTAATTCAAATTAATTCATAAAAGTACTAACAAGATGCCAAACTGAATTGTGATGTGAGGGAACAATGGAGAGGTAAACTTTGGAGGAGGAAAAGAGCAGAAAAGGTTAGAACATCAGATAAAGATCTCTGCAGATGAGCTAGCTTTGAGCAATATTGTGGGTTAGAACATACAGTTTGTGGGAGAGAAACTGGACAATGAAAAAAGACCATTATGGCAACTATAGTGAGGAGACTACTTCAAAAAGTGGGGGGTGGGTAACAAGGACAGATAACAAAAACAAAGAAACTCCCCTTCTGTTTTAGTGTAAGTTCTAGTAATAAAATAGAAGGCATAAATAAGAAGAATGGGTAAGTTTGCTTGCTAAACGGGAAACAATAGAACCCACAAAAAGGGGTACTACAATTATTTAGGATAAAAAAATGGGCCCCTACTGGAATATAGTAAAGCTCAATAAATTTTAACTATTACTCCTTTTAAAAACATAGAAAAGGGCTGGGATTGTAGCTAGTGGTAGAGCACTTGCCTAGCATATGTGAGGTACTAGGTTCAATTCTCAGCAAAACATATAAATAAGTTAAATAAAGGTCCATCAACAACTAAATATATATTATATATATAATATCTATTATATAATATATATAAATAAATAAAATGAGTTTAAAAATTTTAAAAAAACATAGAAAAGAAGCCAGGTGTGGTGGTGCATGCCTTTAATCCCAGCTGCTCAGGAATCTGAGGCAGGAGGATCACAAGTTCAAAGCTAGCCTCAGCAAATTAGAGAGGCCCTAAGCAACCTACGAAGTCCTTGTCTCAAAATAAAAAAAAAAAAAAAAGGGTTGGAGATGTGGGGATGTGGCTCAGTGGTTGAGTGCCTCTGGGTTCAATCCCCTAAACCAAAAGAAGAAGAAGGAGAAGGAGAAGGAGAAGAAGAAGAAGAAGAAGGAGAAAGAGGAGGAGGAGAAGAAAGAAAGAAAGAAAGAAAGAAAGAAAGAAAGAAAGAAAGAAAGAAAGAAAGAAAGAAAGAAAGAAAGAAAGAAAATGTACCCTGAAATTGAAGCCATCAAGAATCACCACCCTGAATTCAGTCACTCATGAGGTTATTGGTTATGATGGTGCCTCCACAGAATGTAACACAGGACAAACTGACCGGCTTGACTTGTGACTGCTATAGGGCCACAGTGTCCCAAGCCTGTGTAGGAAGACTGCCCTCTAAGATCTTTCAGGATTTGTGCTTTCTTCCTGGATTACTCCCCTTTTCAGATCTGTGCTGCCCTTCTGACCTACCAACCATTGCCTTCCAAATTCCCAAACTTGGGCTCCATTCCTGGAGAATGATGATTATCTCTTTCTTGGCATTACATTACCACAGGCAAATACAATGATAACTATCTGTGGAGATGTGGGGATGTGGCTCAGTGGCTGATGCAATACATGCAATACAGACTGGAGTCTCTTGCAAGTGAGCACTATCTTGTGGGCTGTTTATATGGAACATAGGCCAGTCCTATGGATTGGTGTTGAATAAAAAATAGATTATAGTTTGTCCAACTGTAAGCATAGATAATGTTATGATGGCAAAAAGATTTCATTGTTAAAAAAAAATATTGAGAATCTTGAGAACTGGGGAGAATTCCCTGGTGTAGCTGGAGTTCCTAGCATGTATTGAATCCTGGTACTTCTGATGATAAAGCTCCAAAGTGAAACACTTCACACACCAACCAAATGAATGTGATACAAAGAGCCTTTTGGGAACATCAATTTCCTTTTGTCCCCATCAATTCCTCACTCACTGAACAGCATAATGAACTTTAAAACCCTACATAGATCATCAGTTTGAGACATGTATTCCCCTGGTATATCTCAAGCCTGACTTTCCAGTTTTTAGATACATCTCTCAAAATTTTCATTAGCAATCCTCATGTTCCTCAGTAAGTGACTTCTCTGGGGACAGGAACATTTTTGTTTCTTAGGAGAGAGAGATGAATATATGATGTTGACCCACACAGAGAAATTCAGCTTAGAATTACATACCAGTTCTTAATATGCAACAAATGGATAAGAGTTTGAAAGTCCATGTTCCTGAGGCATCCTCCAGAAATCTGTTCTAAATCAGGGGATGAATGGAGGGGTACGAAAGAAGAGGAGGCAGGAGATAGTCCCCAGGCTTGCAGACCAGTTGATGGACAACTACAGAAAGCCAATGAACAGGGAGCAACTGTTGCTACTTTGACCTTAGGTTTCCTTTAGATGGAACCCTTCTGGCATATCTTCTTACTCTAGGGCTAAGCTTTACTTGTGTGTACATGATGGTTCCAGAGAAAGTAAGAAAGAAAGAGAAAGTAGCTGAAAATGGAGGGGGTGGGGAGAGAGCAAGGGAAGGGAAGGAGAAGGAGGAGAAGGGGAAGAAGAAGAAAGCAGGTGTGCATGTGTGTGTGTGTGTGTGTGTGAGAGAGAGAGAGAGAGAGAGAGAGAGAGAGAGAGAGAGAGAGAGAGAAACCCGAGGTAGAAAAAGCTAGCAATTAGAGAAATGCAAATCAAAATCACTCTCAGATTTCACCTCACTCCAGTCAGAATGGCAGCTATTATGCATACAAACAACAGTAAGTGTTGGCGAGGATGTGGGGAAAAGCTACACTCATACACTGCTGTGGGACTGCAAATTGGGGCAGCCAATATGAAAAGGAGTATGGAGATTTCTTGGAAAATTGGGAATAGAACCACCATTTGACCCAGCTGTCCCTCTCCTCGGTCTATAACCAAAGACTTAAAACAGCATACTACAGGGACACAGCCACATCAATGTTTATAGCAGCACAATTCACAATAGCTAAACTCTGGGACCAACCTAGATGCCCTTCAATAGATGAATGGATAAAAAAAAAAATGTGGCATATATACACAATGGGATATTATTCAGCAATAAAAGAGAATAAAATCATGGCATTTGCAAGTAAATGTATGGAGTTAGAGGAGATAATGTTAAGTGAAGTTAGCCAATCCCAAAAACTCAAATGATGAATGTTTTCTTTGATATAAGGAGGCTGATTCATAATGGGATAGGGAGAGGGAGCATGGGAGAAATAGATGAACTCTAGATTGGGCAGGGGGTTGGAGGGGAAGGGAGGGATCATGTGGTTATAAATGATGGTGGAATGTAATGATCATTATTATCCAAAGTACAGGTATGAAGACACGAATTAATGTGAATATATTTTGTATACAACCAGAGATATGAAAAATTGTGCTCTATATGCTTAATAAGAATCGTAATGCATTCCGCTGTCATACATAAATTTAAAAAATGAAAAAAAAGAAAAAGCAAGCAAGGAATGAAGGAAGAGAGAATAAACAAGCATGAGAAGGAGGAGGAGAAATAAAGTACTGGAACAGGTTTAGACGTGCAAATGAATGCCAAATCTGGGGCTTATTAAAAAGCTGCAAAGAGATTCATTTTAAATGACAACACTAGATCCACAAAACCAAAGTCCAAGATGCACCTCTGCAACAGCTGGAAAGGAAGTTTGCAGATCAATCTTAGCTAAAATACAGGAAATATGTGCATTTTAATTGCTTATGTCTGATGTTCCCAGAAGTACAATGAAGTTCTTAACAAAAGCACAGTGCTTTTGTGACATGGAGTCACTTCGATGACCCATGTAGATTAGTGACACGGAAAGGGCTCATCTGGAAGGCTGCCTGGGACCTCAGACCTGAGAAAAATAATCTGAGAAGGGACAAATGAAACTTAGGTAAAAGAAGCTATGCTAGGTGGTCCTCTTAATTAAGCACACAGCAATAATAATAAGTTTTGAAAGGGATTAGATAAAGCTCTTCAGAAAATAAGGATATTTGTAAGCAGAGCTGTGCTCACACCCATACAGGGGAATTGATAATACTACACAAGTAGACACCAGACCTAGAGTTTAGTTGAAATATAGGCATCAGATTTCAAATAAACTTACGTTCTCCTCTTTTCTTCCATTTACGTTTACTAGATTGCTCAACATATGTTTATCTTGCAAATGCTGTAGCCCAAGTGCTGTGTTGGCCATTGGGGACAAATCAGAAAAAAACGATAATAAAAATCCGGACTAAACCTAAGACACACATATTCATGAACGCACGCGCATCTTTTTAAAAATTTTGGATGTAGAAGTTCACATTGCCTATTCAGAACAGAGCCTGTAATTTCCAAATGTGGAGTCCTTTTTCTTCAGTAATTAGGGAAAGCTTACCCTTGGAGGAAGAGGGTCCGAAGCTATACTTGCTGAATATCTAGCCTAAGCAATGTGATCTGGCAGAAATGAAGAATGAGAAATGAAGTAACCACTAGGTCACAGTATGCCTGAATTTTTAGCATTGACAGGAACTGGGAGAAATAAAACTAAAGAAAAAAAGAAAAAGCATCTTGTCTCCTACCCAATGTTTCCCAGGAGACAACCTGCTAGGAAAAAAAGGAAACCATGAAACAAATCTGCGCACCATCATGAAGCACCAGATTATTGAGATGATAAAGCAATAGTGAAAATCACTTTCCAGTTATATTCTCTACTAAAGGTATAACAATTTGAATGTGTTGATTTGAACTCTGACTGACTATTTTTCCTCACTACTAGATATGACCAAATGGTAGGTTCAAAGAGTCAGGCAGAGAGATCTGAAATGTATATTCAAGGAGTTACACTGCATTAGCACTAGTGACCTTAAGAGGGCTTGTGCCCCATCTGTGGTGACTTCTGCAGGGGTGTAGGAGTCATATTAGTTCAACATTTTGAGACATGAGGGATACTGCTGGAGCTTTCAACAGCCAGAGCCCTCGGCAAGGCCTTTAGTAGGGCTACAGCCCTTCAAGCTAGTTTGTTTCTGTTCTCTGCATGTGCTTGAAGTGCCTGCTTCTTTTTCAGTCACCTTAAACCCCTTGGTCTGAGCCAAGGTGAATCATCGTCTAGAGCTACAGAGCAGTTCTCATTCCATGAAGAAAAGTTTCAGTGCAACCTGAGACTCTTTCATTTCCATTATGGGACAAGGCCAGTTCTCCATCAGTGGAGGTTCTTTTTCACTAATAGCCTAAGACCTCTCAAATCCAGTTTTTACAGTTACAATTGCTCCAATGATCTACATTTTTTTAAATTATTTTTTTAATTTATATATGACAGCGGAATGCATTACAATTCTTATTATTCATATAGAGCACAATTTTTCATATCTCTGGTTGTATACAAAGTATATTCACACATTTTCGTGTCTTCATACCTGTACTTTGGATAAAAATATTCTTCACATTCCACCATCATTTCTAACCTCATGCCCCCTCCCTTCTCTTCCCACCCCCCTCCCTATCTAGAGTTCATCTATTCCTCCCATGTTCCCCCTCCCTACCCCACTATGAATCAACCTCCTTATACAATGATCTACATTTTTACTTAAAGATCTGCCTAGTTTCTTAAAGCATCAGATATAAGAGTGGAAGAAAACAATATAAAAAGCGTTCTTACATAATCTACATAGTCTACTCTATCGAAACCATGTAGCCATGTATGTTTGGGAATTTTTAGATTAAATTGTATTTATGTTAACTGGTTTTCCATTAACTAGGAAATTGAAGCCAAATAATCTTGATTTGCTCCCCAAATAGTTTTTTTTTTTTAGTTTTATCTCTTTCTTCCCTAGAAGTCTGCATACTTCCTCAAACATGACACATACTAACCCTCCTCCAGGTTTTTCTTTATGATGATCCTTCTGTCTCAAATGCCCTTTCGACCCCATTTGCAATCTACAAACACAGTATAAAATCTGCCTCTTTTCAAATCTTTCCTGACTCCCTAGTGACCTAACTATTCCTTCTGTGGTATATAACTTTTATGTTTACCTGGAGGCTGAGGCAGAAGAATTGCAATTTCAAGGTCAGCTGTGGCAACATAGCAAGGCCCTAGGCAACTTAGTGAGACCCTGTCTCAAAATAAAAAATAAAAAGGGCTAGGGATGTGACTCAGTGGTAGAGCAACCCTAGGTACAATTCTGAGTAGTGAGGGGTGGAAATCTTTTACATTTATTTAACACATTTTGTGCTGCTTTATCATTGGTTCTTTAGATGTCTAACTCTGACTACACTTTAGATCCTTGAGAATAGGATTATGTGTCTTGCTCAACTTTAAATTTTCCTCAATCCCTAAACATGCCTTTTACATAGTAAGTATTCCACAAATGTTTGTTGAATAAATTAACAAATGATGGCCGGGGCTCTTTACCTAGCTGTAAATGTCTTAAAGCTCTTTAGAAAGGTATTAATTTTGTCTTAGCTTAGTAGACACTGAAAAAATACCTCGTTATATTCAATAATACATTATACCTAACCTATGGATTACAGAGGGGTTAGCATTAAATCTTCTTTACTCTAAAACCACAATCAACATGCTTTTAAATTTTCATTTAATCTAGGCAATTTATAGACAAGATCTAGGAGCCTCTTTGGCCTTGTGATCTATTTGATCTTTTGTGTATTCTGGAGGCCTCACCAAGATGTGAACCAGCAGGGCCTTAGCACAGCCAGCCTGGGGACCAGTCCAAATATTTGTCATCACCTACCAAATAGCTGAAAGTCAAGCACAGGTTTCTGTTGCTTATTAAAAGTGTGACTTGGGACCACAACCTTCGTATATTCATGAAATCAAGCACAAATATACATACACGAGCAAGTTTTTATTTAGCTAAGTCTTCCAGGGTGCAGGTGGGAGAGTTATTTAGATTTTGTTCCCAATTAATTGAGTTAGAAATCATAGTAAACAAACAATTTTAGCACATCTTCTGCCCCCCAAACAGTCCCATACCATTGAAGAACAGCTGCTTCAGGATCCCAAGTGGTTCATAAAAACCTGGGTGGAGCATGGGTTCTGCATCCTGGCAAAGGAATCCCCAGGCACTGGGTGTAGGATCTACCACTAAAGTGTGTATTATGTACCACATCATATATGGTAGCGCAAAAGGCAATGTATGCATAGAATGAGCCAGGTCCTGTGCTGCTCATTACAGCTCTGTAAGCATGAAAAATTCTTAATATCCTCATTTTAGAGATCAGGTAAGTAACAAATCCAGAATTCACGTTTGGGTCTGTCTGTCTTACCTTATGTTCTTTACCATTCATTTTAGAGACTGCATATGAAAGCTGTACTGATATAGATACAACAGTGTTCTGAAAATGGCATGTGGCACCAGAGAAACCATCAACTTTAAAATTTGTAATAGGAGAGAAAGAAATAGGACAGTCAATGAAAAAAAATCAATGTTCTAGCTAGGCAAAACTTGTACTAATTATAATCATTCATGGGAATTGTGTACAATCCTGCCTAATTATGAGCCAGTACAATATTTGTGTATAAAAATAAATGTCAGAGTAACTTTGATCTAAAAATCTATTTAATTAGAATACTGAGTTCTATACATATGTAATCAGATATCAATTTACCAAGTGCTAAAATACATCTTAGTTTGTTTTCTGCTACTTTAAAAGTATACCATAGACTGGCTAAATTATCAACAATAGACACCGATTTGGCCCACAGTTCTAGAGGATAGAAGTTCCCAGATTGTGATAGTAGCTTCTACAGAGAGTCTTTGTGCTGTTTTATAAGATCGCAAAGAGGTAAGTGAGCACTCACAAGTCAGAGAGGGAGCATTTAAACTCTATCTTTCTTCCTCTTCTTAAGTCAGTAATCTAATTATGAGGACTCGAACTTCATGACCTCATCTAACCATAATTACCTCCAAAAGGCTCCCCACCAAATACCATCAACGTATAAATTTGGGGATTAAGTTTCCAACAAATGAATTTGGGGGTAGTAATGAATGTTTGAAACTGGAGCAATGAATGTGTGACATCTTTATAGTATTTAATACTTTATACAGTATCCTCTGACAATATATGCAAATGCCATTTATCACCAGATATTGGGAGGAAACAGGCAGCACACTCATAAAATAGGGTCTGCATAATCTTAGAATCCATTCACTTCATTCTGACACCTCACTGTGAGTTAATTATAATTTTCACCATTCTGTAGATTAGTAAACTGAGGCTAGAATAGGTAAAATAGCTCATCCATGTAGTTTGCTTTTCTATTCACAACTCAAGTGAAAGTTATTGATACTTAATGAAACACCCAGATTCAGTACCATAAGAAGTCTCCTTTCTCACAGTTTTGGAGGCTGGAAATTCTTTTTTTTTAAATTAGTTGCTCATGACAATACAATGATCTTGACATATCATACATTTGAATCAAATGGGGTATAATTTCTCATATTTCCAAGTGTATAGGTTGCAGAATCACATTGGTTACACAGCCACATTTATATAGCAATACTAGTGTCTATTTTATTCTGTTACCCTTCCTATCCCCACTTCCCCTCCCCTCCTCTCCCATCACCTCTCTCTACCCAATCTAATGTGAAATATTGTAGTATGTGGACTTGAGCAAACATATAATTTTGAACATGAGCAGTATAGAATATGTCATCAGAGAATATGTACATGCATAAAATTTTGTAAATGTTTCTTTTTAATAAAATAACTTACTTTTTCAAAAAAAAAGTCTCCTTTCATTAAGGAAATCAAAAAACCTACCCATTCTCTGTTATTTGAAGAAATGATGCTATAATTTTTTAAAATTAAATTTCCCATCTACTTAGCCTGATTAAGCTTCTAGTTGTTGGGGCCAGCTTTATGAGTAAAATAAAGAGACAATTAGGGGTCTCTAACCTAATAAAAACAAGGCTCCATCAGCCTGCCCACATGCTTAGACTTTCTATGTACCTGTCTGTCCTAAAGGAGTGTAGGAAACATCTACTCCATTCAGGGAAGGAAGAATTCTTAACATGGTTAAATAATCAACATTATCCACCTTAGTTCCATGGAAAGCAGAGAGGACAAAGATGAGAATCATGTTTGATGTAGAGGAGGGAGCATGAATCAGAGGTTCAGACCACTGCCCCCAGCAGGGCCCCTCATGGGAGGGCAGTAGAGGACACAAGAATCAAACTTCAATTTAGGTTCATTCTTTGTATTCTTAGACAAGAGAAGGGATCAGAGAAGGTGAATGGCCAGATCCTTATGGTAGGATGATCTTGTGTTGTTGGAAATCCCACAGAGGCAAATTTCTACACTTAAAATATAGGCTAGACAAGCAAACCAACAAAATAAAACAAACCTTCCCAAACAAGACGATGAGATTTTTGTGGCTGAGGATTCTTCAAATCATGTTGCCCATTCTTTGATATGGGTAATTACAACTTGCTATCAGGGAGGCCGTTTGGCTTTTGCAAAGTAGACCTTCTGAGAACTGTTCTGCCAGTCTGGACTCCTGAGGCCCCAAACAATTCAGGCTCACTTCCATTCACAAGACCTGCTTATATTTATAGTTAAGCAGAATATCAGGAATCAAGACTATGGAATAATCACAGGGGATTGTCCTTTCATACTTTCTAAGTATAAAATGAATGAGCAATGACATTTGTAATAGCTAGTAGGACTAACATCAATGTTTACATTGTTTGTTGAGACAATATTAATAACTAATATTTATTGAGGACTTACTGTCTGCTGGGCAGTATTCCAATCACCTTACATGGATTAACTCATTTAATCCTCATAAGAACCTTTTGCAACAGGCATTGTTATTACTCTCATTTAACACATGAGGAAACAGGTACAGAGTTAAAGAAACTTCCCCAAGGTCATACATTTTAACAAGAAACTGTTTTTATCATGGAAGCTTGAAAAAGCTAATTATTATAAATTCCTCTGGAGTGACTGATGTCCTTATTAATTCAAAAAAAGAATGAGCTTTCTCTTAACCCTGAGCTACCAGAAGTATCTAACATTAAGATGTCCTGTTCATCTATGTACCCAAAAAACTTGTTTGGGGCCAGGTGGAGAGTAGTAGTTGGTCAATAAATGTTGAATGGATACCCTGCTTACTCAAAATTTCATGATGTCTTTAGCTACAGGACAATTTTAAAGGATGTTTAAGAGTAGAAAAATCTGAATTCATTTTGATGAAATGACTATCATTTATTAAACCTATTAATCTGTCTGCCAATCCCTCTTTTATACACTGTGATACGTGATACATTGTCTTTTATGTTGATATTTTCATCCAAGGACCTTAATGGGCATTGTGAAGCTGATCCTAATCATAAAAAATATTCATGCATTTTAGGGAATGCATTCATTCAAACAGATTCTGAGTGTTCAGCCGCAGCTGCAAACTGCCAGGCAGCTCAGAATCCTGCTGCAGATGTGTTTAGCTGGACTGGCAGTGCTGAGAATTTTTTATTTGAATGTGTAGAACAGGGCTACCTCTCTTTGCAAATAAAGGCTGGTTCACATATTTAGCTACCTGCTTGATATCCTAAAGTGTTTAAGTTTGTGATTCCTTCAATCTACAGAAGGAATCGCTTAAATCTACTTGGAACAGACCAAATTTAAGACCCCTATTTTTTTGATATTTGTAATATATGACTCATGCCTTAGGGTGTTAGGAACCTGTTTTAGTCAGCTTTGTGTCGTGACCAAAGTCCTGACAAGAACAATTAGAGGAGGAAAAGTTTATTTTGGCTCATGGTTTCAGAGGTTCACTCCATGGTTGGCTGACTCCATAGCTCTGGGCCCAAGGTGAGGGAGAACATCATGTCAGAAGGGCATAGTGGAAGAAAGCAGCTCAGGACATGGCAACCAGGAAGCAGAGAGAGAGTACTGCTTACCAGGGACAAAATATAAATCCCAAAGACAAGCCCTCAGTGACCTACCTCCTAAATCCACATCCTACCTGCCTATGGTACCTACCCAGTTAATCCGTATCAGTGGATTAACCCACCAATTAGGTTACCAGCTCTCATAATTTAATAATTTCACCTCTGAACATTCTTGTATTGTCTTACACATGAGCTTTTGGGAGACAGCTCATATCTAAATCATAACAGGACTTTTTAAGGCAATCAGGCAACTATTAGTCCAAGTCACTCCTTCCATGTATATAATATCTAGTTCTCCTGGAGGAGACTTGGAGTCCCTTCCAGGCATCCCTGAAATGGAAGCATCATTTCCATGCCATTATAAATTGGTGAACTAAAACTGAGGAAAAGGCAGACAGTCCTACAGGTGTCTGGCACTAGAAATACTGCAGAATTACAACAAATGCTTTAGCTCTGACTTTATCTATTTGACTGGTGTGTTCCATTTTCTCTCCTAAAATGCCTCTTGCAGAGATGAAATTTGCTTAGCCTCACGTCTGGACCTTTCTCATCTTCAAGTCAGCCTGGACAAAAGAGGATGACTGGAGGTGAAGCATGAGAATGCTCAGAACCGTAGCCATGTGTCCTGGTGGCTGAGATGAGGGACTCATGAGAGGCTCAACCTCATCCTGGTCACCCTATTTCCATCTGATCTGTTGGATTCAGCTCTTGGATCAATGTGGTGTTGTCGACAACTGGATCTTTGCTGTTGTCCTAGTGTTATTTACAGTCTGGATCTGGTCCATGGCATAGAGCGCAGCAGTTCCAACCAATACTTCTTATACTGTGGACATTTATGTGCCATTGATGGAAAAGTTTCCATTTCTTCCTGTAGTCCCACTGACTAGTTCTCTCTGCTTAGGCCCATTAGAGAACTTGACTGTGAAATTGTCAGAGAGGTGGTGCCAAGCCTCGTCACTGATGGGGTACAAGGACTTTTACCTTCCAGGAAGAGCTTTTCCTGCTTACTCTGTTGGGAGACAGGAGCTCCCCTCAGCACTCTCCTTGTTTTCTATTGGAATTTTTCTGAGTTGGTTCCAGGGACTCTGGGGCATTTATTTACTTGGAGAAATACATTAATAAAGTTAGGATAACTAATAATAGGGTTTTATCAGTTGAACACTTTTCTACTTCAGGAAAATGACATCTTAGTTCTCACTTTGATATAGAGATACCTCATCTTATAAAAAGCAGAGATACTCTTTTTCTTCAATGCTGTCTCTGTTTCTGAACTGTCTAAAAGAAAGTACATATTAGCATCAGTCCTGGCTGCAAAGAATGCGTCCAGGTAGTTCAAGCTTCCTTTCCTCCACTCAAAGATCTAAAAAAAAGATGAAGTCTCTATACTCCCACCCTCAGCCACACTCCTGGTCCCTAGTGCTTCTGCTCCTACTCAGGGTTCTCCAAGAACCAATGTAGTGCACCTTCAAGCTTGTCCCTCTCGGCAATGCTCTAAAGTACTTCCATCTTCCTCTGGTTCAATTCCCGTTCCTTTAGGAACTGGCTCTACTCAGCTGTTAATGATGCTAATCATTAATGGTTCCTGCTAAGTTAACAATTTTACAGTTTTTTTTTTTTCAGTAGAGGGGATTTCTTGAAGCAATGCCTCTTCCAAAGGCAGACCAAGGAAAAAGATATACTTTTTACCCATGTTGACACTGACACCAAACCAGACTTTCATTTCTGCATTTTCCACACAGCTGTCCTATCTGCTCATCAGTGGCTGATTCCCACAGCATAAAACCATATATACACTGACCTCAGTACAAAAACTGTTGGTGACCTGCAAGATTCTGCATCAGCGGCAACAGCGCTGTCTCCAGAGCTCTCTTCTGCCTCCTTTGCACTCTAAAGCAAGCAGCAGCAAGCAGCTGTCACCCCAGAGGGAAGGGCTCATGTTGAGTGTAATTTTTGAATCTCATTGTACTCTGGTTTTAGAACAGAGTGTTGATTTTTCTTCTTCTTGGGCATGGAATGCAGTGATAACCAGACTTCCTAAAGACAAGCCTGTGTAAGGCCTGAGAGACTTGGAATCAATGTGGACTTCACTGTCCGGGAAGATGGAAAGTGAAAAAAGAGGGTCTGGTATCTCATGCCTCCTATTGGTGAGTTGTATCCCCCTATTAAAGGACACTAGCCCTGTATATGACTGTGGAGTCAGCAATACACTCTGAGCTAGAGAAGGGAAAAACTGCATGGAAGGACAGGAGATACAGCTCCTTTGTCTTGGAATACTGTATCGTCAGTCTCAGAACTGGCCCGAACTTTGTTTTCTAGCAACCTGAAATCAGATATGACCTATGGTGGAGAAAAAAAATCATCCTGGCACCTCAGGAGACTCATTCCTGTGGCAGGATCAGGGCTGAGGTGCCAGCACTTTTTCTTCCCTGGCTCTGCACTGAAGAGGTGCTATGATGGTAAAACTCACTGAATCAAGGGAAACTGCAGTGGCTGGAAACGTCTTTGTCCCTAAAATACCCCAAACGAGAGACTGGTCAAGAGGACACCAGCCTGAGGCATGGAAGACCCAACCTGGCTCCCTGGAGACCACCTCCTGCAGCCTCAGTGCAGGCTGAGTTCCCCACCACAGAAGCATCTGCTTCATCCAGGTGCAGCCAAAAGAGCTTTTCAAAGGCCCCACTCCCTGAGCAGATGCAAGTAAAGCAATGAAATCCCCGGGAGGAAAAGCTGGTTGGTTTTATAAGGAAGCTGGTTGCCAATGCTCTAAAGAAAAGGAAGAATAGGCTCATAAAGAGAGTGGAGGGGGAACAGGAGGGATAGCTTTGAAAGGAAGAGGTATGGGATTCAATAAGAAAAGGTGATCCTTTGGGAAACAGTAGCTCTGGCAATTTTCTGGGAAGACAGAAAATAACTAAATATTCTGTTAGAGGCTGGAATCCTGGGAGCCCACCTGCCTGCCTGAAGACCGTCACACTGGCCGACTTTCGTTCTCATGTCCTCTATACTAATCGCTTGAGAAAAGTGGGGTTCATTTCAGTCAAGCTGGCCCTGAGGTACTGGGGTGAGACCAACACTGGATGGAGATGATGTTAGGGACAGGGGCAACTGCTGCGGTGCTTTTGCAACAAGAGACAATCATAAGCAGGGTCGTTTTCCTATGCAGACACAGACACAATGACAATACTCTGTGAAACACACCTTCTTCTCTCATTTGGGGCATTTTTGGAATTACTGTTGCCTCTCGTGACACTTAAGGTAGGGTCTCTCTATATGCAGAAGTAGAAACAAAATCTCGATTTTCTTAAGTGACTTGTTCAAGGTCATAGTGAGCTAGTGCTAGAAATAAGAATTCCTCTAAATTCAAATATCTTATTCAGGAATCTTCTCCTACTGGATAAATCTTGCATTAAGGGCAGCTTTAAGGATGGAGCTAATTTAGAAGGGTTTATATTGATGTGGAATTGAGGGAAATGAGCTACATACAGTGTTGCATTCTTCAGACACAAGGCCTCCTAGCCTTACACAAGAGATTAATACAAATCAGTCAGAAGGATGCCAAGTCAATCAGAAAACGATGGAATCAGTGGCATTCCTAATTATTTAAGTAGTAATATAAAGACAAAATCAAAGTAAGAAATAAAAAGTCCTTCCCAAGGAGAGAAAATAAATGATCACAAAACAAGCAAAGAGGCAAATAAATGTATATATTATAAAACCTATTAAAATACAAATCCTTTAAACATAATCATCAGGGATTTTTGTTGTCCAGATAAATTCCTCCTACACTTTTCCAACATCCCCACCCCCACCCCCACAGATCAGCCCCAAGGATCTAGAGAGATGTGTATTTCCTTTAAACTAACATTAGAAAAGAAATTAAAAATCGTTTTAAAAGCATTTCACTTAACTATGCTCTTCGTTGCTTAATAATCATGTTAGCATAAGAAAAAATATGCAGGGGCATCAGCCACATGTCTTTCAATTGCAGACTTGAGGCCGGTCTCACTCCTTTTATAGTGGGTCACAGCACATTCCAAATATTTCCAAGCTTCTGGCCATCATCACTTCCTTCCCCAGGATGAGCTCAGCATCTTGAAATCCTTAAGACAGTCCTGGTCCTGGAAACCAGGTCCTGGAAAACCTCCGCTTTTAGGGATAGCAATCCTGTAAAGTTCACTGCTGCAAAGATATAATTTTATTCCATTGTCAAATAGCCAGCTTCTGGTCCAGGATAAAGGTTGCAGACTTTCCCAGTCAACTTCACTTCTTGGAAAAAGGACTCAGCTTC
Source organism: Urocitellus parryii (assembly GCF_045843805.1). Taxonomy (NCBI): domain Eukaryota; kingdom Metazoa; phylum Chordata; class Mammalia; order Rodentia; family Sciuridae; genus Urocitellus; species Urocitellus parryii. The sequence goes on from NC_135536.1 coordinate 82,025,258, forward strand.
TCTTGGTGCAGTAGGTGCACCACTGATATGGGTCTTAAACCAGTTCAGCTCTGAGAAACCAAAGGAGTAGAGACAGTAAAGGTGGGAAGCCCTGGAGTGACCTTGGGAGGCCCAGACAGTGCGAATATTCTCAGTTTAGTCATTTTAACCATTAAAACTAATTCAGCAAGAGAGCCCATGCTCAGCTTGGCTAAGCACACCTGGGTGACAGGGTCAGCATTCCGGCACTTCCTCCATTACTACTCACCAGCACCCTGAACCGCTGTGCCTAGGGAAACAAGTCACTCTTGCCCTCCCCTCCCTCTTAGCTCCCTGTGGAAAAGCTACAAAGTGCAGGCACCACACTGCTGTTACGTAAATGGACTCTGCTGAGAGGAGAAGCAAGCAGGAATCTATAAACCACCAGGTAAAAGTTCATTGTCACTCCAACCTGGGACAAGGTGCTCTAAAAGGACATGAGCTTACAGTAGTGCCCCAGCTCAAATTCAGGGGTTTGTCTGAGGTGCCCCGAAGGCAGGAATCCCAGATAAAGGGAATAGTCCTTGACTTTCAGCTCAAGCACCTTCTCTTGTTCCACAAGATCTGAAAATATAGGTGACGGAGAACAACTTTCTACAGGGAGGGCTAAATTGGGCCATCTAGGACCAATCTTTAATTGAAACTTACAGAAACAAATGTCTATCTCACTCTGGGTTGTTGTAATTACCTTTGTGGAAAAGGGGTTGGCAAGGAGAAGACTGGGGTGTCTCAGAAAAATCAGCAAAGGCTTGGAGTTTTGTTTTGTAAATGGATACTGTAGTCTAAGAGGAAACATGGGGGGATAACATCTCCCTGTCAACTCCAAAAGCAGGGTGTGGTGCCAGGCGCCCAACAGCCTGTCTGAAGATAGGATAATTGTCACTCTTCTCACCATAACTTCTTGCTTTCAGATCAGTGGCTGGCAGGTTTATCTGCTTCTGAGCAGCTTTGGAGCCACGTCAGTGACACTGGCTACGTCAGCAAGAGCAATTGGAAGGCAGGATGATGCCACTGCCAACAGCAGCAGGAGGGACAGTTCTTTCTTAAAGATGATTCTTCCATCTATCCTTCTGTCTGACTCTCTCCTTGGCAATCAAGACTGTTAGTGATTTCAGAAGGCCAGAAGAGGGTTGCAGTTTTCTACCACCTTCCTAAGGTTTGGGGTACAAATATGCTTATGCTTCCAAGCCACTTGTTTGGGGCCTGCCCCCTGCTTTGGAGACAGTGGGCTTCCAACCTATCAAAGAATATAACCAAGATGAACACCACCACCTAGGAAGTGTCTCCAGCCACACCACATGTACCTACAGTGATTACTGCAGTATTTCTCAATGCTTGCCATCAATAATTCTAGCTGCTTTCATTTGTAGGGCACTATCATACACCTGATACCATAGTCACCAAAAATTTGATTAGAATCCTTGACACAATGATGTTTTGTGGCCCATTTTTTAAAGTAGGTTCTTAAAAGCCTCCGCTTTTAGGGATAGCAATCCTGTAAAGTTCACTGCTGCAAAGATATAATTTTATTCCATTGTCAAATAGCCAGCTTCTGGTCCAGGATAATGCTAGGATGAGGAAGTATTATATGACTCATATATGGCCAAAATGCTTTAGAAGATGTTGTTTGGGAAAAAGAAAGAAACTCCAAATAGAGGTAAGTAAATTCAAAATGAAACACCTTTTCTAACCCAGGCATATTCACAGGTGAGAAAATCCCACTGCTAGCATAACCCAGTGATTCCTGGCTCCCTTAAAAGCAGCAAGATAGCAGCAAAATTCTTTGTAGTTTGAAAGCTTATGATAATAAAATTCCAATAAATCATTTTGTCTAATTCATAGATGAGTCAAGTTCAGAAAGAGAGTCAAGTTCAGAAAGCTGCAGTTCTCAGTATATTCTTAAGACTATAACCTCTGGAGTACTGCTCACTGCCAGGCTCCAGTGGGGGTTTAATTAACATTACATAAGGACAATTATCAGAAACTTTCTGGGCAACCTAACCAAGTCATTTGATTGCCTATGCTTTAGTTCCATCCCCTATTTTCTCCCTAGTACACCAAAGATGAGGAAGTTAAACTATTACATAGGGTATAGAACTGAGAAATACATCAACACACACACACACACACACACACACACACACACCCTTCAGGCAATTACAAGAAGGAAAAGAATCAATAATGTCACATATGAAGTCACTGACCCCATGGTTGCTTTAGCTATCCCGCAGCATTCTGCAATAGAGTTCTTAACATGGGTCATTGAATCCCACAAGGGGTCCTAAATGGGCTTTAAAAGAGGTTCATCTGCTCAGATCTTTGGGGCCAGAAGCACCCGACACAAAGTTTAAGAACCACAGCTACAAAAAGCCATGGCTACAGGTATACAAAAAACATTTACACTTCCAATGGAGAGGGAAGATGGCCACAGACGCCAAGAGAAACAGGTGAAGATGCAGATCTCAGGAAAACCACCAGGTTTCTAAGTCTAAACTCTCTGGGATATCTATTCCAAGATGCCCTCCAATCTGTCTGAATTTCTTCATCATTGGTGCCCAGAAGATGGCAAATAAGTAGAAAAAAATTACTGATTGAGGAGGGACAAAGCAGGAAGGGAACAGCCACCCATTCAATACTGAGGACACCTGTTGGAGGAAGAGCCAAAGGATTCCACAGGGCTCTGGGAGGTACAGGCTGCTTTTCAAAAGGTTGTAATGAGTTGTGAGTGTAGGACCATTTTGTGTGCAGTGTAAGAGATGAGAATGGAGACTACATTTGCAGATCAGACCTAGGAGGAAGTGATGAGTTCTCTGGCCTTTAAGTAATATTAGGAGAGTAAAGGGTCCTTCACAATCTCCCCCAATAAGACCCAAGCCCCAGCCTTGACAAAGGAACCATGTCTGGGAGAAAAACTGAAGGGAACTGAAAGTAATCACTTCAATAAGGGCATGTTCCAAAAGATAGACAAGAGCTCTAAGTTGTGATCTTGAATGACCAGGTCAGAAGAGGGAAGGGTGAACTTGAGAAAGGGAGAGAATTTCATTCTAATTCATGAGAGCTAAACAGCTCATATAAAATTACCTAGTACTTATAAAACAATTTACAGTTTAAAAAACATAATGTTCACTATTTTATTTAACTATTATCACCCCTAAAATGCCAGTTATGTTTTCTCCATATTACACATGAGGAAACTGAGGCTAGGTAGGTTAGATTATGTGACAAGCTCAAGGTCACGAGGCTGAAATCAGCTCTAGGAAGCATCCCAATGCCCCCCATCCCTCTGGGTGGTCGTCCACCTTGAAAGTCTTTATATTAATCCCTAAGGGGCAAGGTTGATAGGCTGCAAGAGATTTCGCCCCCCGCCCCCAATTCTGGGGCGGAGCATTGCCCTCCAGTGCCAGGGAGAGGACCTGAGTGACGCGGAGCTGTAGACCGGGGTTTCCCATCCTGCGGGGCTGGCGGGCGGGGAACAGAGGCCAAGGCAAGACACACTGGGCGGTCGGTCAAATAAGGTTCTGGCAGCACTTGCCGGTTTGAGGCATAACAAGAGAGGGGCAGCGATGGATGAATTTATAAATTTCCTTCAGAGAGCTCCTAGGACTGGGACCAAGCACCCGAGCTCGCTTCGCGACCCAACTACCCACTCTCGCCCCTGCCCCTGTCCCTCAGGCTCCTTCCTTGCAGTTCCCCACTGCGTGCGGGTGCCTCCAAGGAAGGGGACTGGGGTAGAGTGTGGAGGTGACCAGGGCCGACTCTGGGGTACCTCTGATCTTCTAGGTCAGGGCAACCACGAGCCAATCCCAGCTTGAAGTTTGGGCAGCAAAGGTTTCAGACCAAGTAGCGAGTTGCCCGGAAAGCGAGCAGTACAGGGTGGGGGTCTGGGATGGGAGGGACGGTAGAGAACGAAGGAAAGGCAGGAGAAGCTGCCCCTTCCCATGCAGCCCCTCGCCGCTCCGAGGGTAGGTGACTGGTCCGCCTCTGCAGCCCCCGAGCTCGGAGAGCGCGCTGGGCACCCGGCCTCGCGGCGCAGCGCAGCCCCTGCTCGCCCGGCTCTGCGCTCCTCCCCACCTGCCGGCCGCCTCTCCCCCACCGCGTAGACTCACAGTCCGCAGGAACTGGATCTCATCCTCTCCTCCTTCTCCTCCTTCGGCCATGACTCTCCAGGCGTCGGCGGTGCTCCAGCCTCCGGCGCCTCTGCTTCCCCTGGCAGAAGCTCGGCGTGCGCCGACTGCTGCTGCGCTCTTTCTTCTCCTCCCCCTCCTCCTTCTCTTCCTCCTCCTCCTCCTCCTCCTCCTCCTCCTCCTCCTCCTCCGGCTCCTGGCTCAGCCTCAGCAGCGCCGAGCTAATCCCCAACCATATAGGGAGCTGGGCTAACACTCCACTGCACTGCAGAGCGCCAACGCCAACCAAGCAGCCCGCCCACCCCTCTCGCCTCTCGCCCCAGCCTAGTGCGCTGCAGCCACGGACTCCGCGGAAAGCGCAGCGCTGGGCGCGTGGGGTGGGCTGAGGGCAGCGCGAGGAACCCGGGTTGGCTCGATGGGGCCTCCCCCTCACCGCACCCTTAGCTGAGGCGCGCGCCCCGCGGCGACAGGAGGATGTCCCCTACACTGCTCCGATTCACAAACAAAGGCCACTTGCTTAGCTCCAGTGCGCCCGGACTGGCACCAACCTCATTTTGCCCACTTTGAGTATGTGTGTGTGTGTGTGTGTGTGTGTGTGTGTGTGTCGGGGGCGGGGGGGCGGAGAGAGAGAGAGCTCGCGAAAGAATTGATTCGGACTCGAATGCCTTGGTCAGACCCCCAGCCATGTAAGGCTGAGTGAGATGGGTGTGCCATGGTTTTTAGGACACAGCGGTGCTGAGAGTGTGACTGTTCATTCATAACAAAGTTTGTAACTCCCTGGATAGCCCTTTCTGCACCTTAAGAGAATTCTTTCCCTTCTTCAAAATCCAATAAGTACACTCTACCAAACCCCCCAATTATGGGATTGCAGTAATTTCTCTTTGTACCCCAGGGAATTTCTAGGGGCTCCCATTCTATCTTCAGTTGGAAGACCAGTGGCATCGGAATCCTTCCTCTGCGCACCCATAATCTTACTTGACATTTTAGAGTGCCAGCCTGTGGACTCTAAAAGAGCAAAGGGCAGTTCACATAGAGTTCCTCTTCCAGGTCCTTGGGAGGTTGCCGACATCCCACCTTGCTTAGGTAGTTTTCTAGCGTTTGGGGACTGTCAGATGGGTCCTTATAAGGCTAAGGGTGCAGGGTGCCCCCTTCTGTCCGTTGGACAAAATCTCCCCTGCAAGGGAAATGTTCAGAAGGGTCACTGGAAAGAGATGTGGACAGGATGGAAAGCATATCAGAAGGTGGTAATTCTAGGTTGGTGGTGGCAGAAGAAACTGGGAACTCCGAATATGTTCACAATTTTAGCCTCCTTGTGAATGACCTCCATCTCTTGGTTCTGTCTTAAGACCTTTTTCTTGAGCTGCAGTTTCCCATTTTCTGCTAGACATCAGAAATGCCAAGAAAAATGTGCTTTTGACTGCCCAAACTACTTACTTCTAGAGGCTATATCTTGAACCTAGTGCCCCTCCTAAAGCCTTCCTGGAGGAGTCAAACCCTCTGTACATTGTGGCACTTCACATATTGGAAGGCACCTGTCATGCTGGCCTCCATGACCCACCATTCATTTTTCTTTTCTTTCAACTAAAGATTTTTCTTGTCTCCACCAGTGGAAACAAGACAGCATTTTGAGAGGGGGAGGGGGAAAAGCAGCTTCCTAGAATTCTAGCCCCCTGGGGAAAACTATCAACCCTTATTAGGACTTCAATGAAGAGCAATAAAATATCCTTGGAATGCTTAAGTTGTTCAAAATCATCCATGAAAGCAGAGCATTTGAATGTTGGGGCACTTTGGAGCCAATATCAACAGCAGCCGAAAAGATTCTAGTAACAAGTCTATGTGGCCAAACTAGAAATTATTCATTGTTATCTTTTCAATGCTTTATATGGTTTTGAAAGGCTTGAAGTTTGATTATTGAAATAAAATTCATGCATTTATTTTCTCCTCTGGTAGTTTCTTGGCGTATTGGTCCTGAGGATTTTCTCACATAAAAGGGCCTTTACCAATAAAATTGATACGTACTTTACCAATAAAATTGATATAGCTTCAAAATACTAATGAAAAATGGCCACAGTTATATAATTATGAAATTGGCTATGCTTTATTATTTATGTGGCCAATTGCCAAGATGGTGTTAATGAGGCCAGGGTTGTGGATTCAATTCCCAGAGGACCAGTTAGCTTCACTCTATTTGCTAGCCACAGACCCTGGCCCTTTCACTCTGGCTAAGAGCCTCATAAATCTTTGTTCATTTAGCCATAGAAGAAGGAGCAGTCTTAAGTTTGGTAACTAGAGAGCACCCATCAAACTTGGGGACACAGAAGCTATGAGATCGTATTTGATAGACAGCCTTCACCTATATTTTTGGAGACACATTAAACTCTACACAACACTGAATCTATCTTCTATATCATTTCAGTCTCCCTCCTATAGGAGTCATCCATTTGCTGAAAATGCATTTCTCTAGTTAATTGCTCTCATGGCTTTGGTCTGCATTGACTCAAGTTCCACCTGGGGAAAGTATAAAAGGCAATGATGGAAAGAATTGTAGAGATAAGGCAGCTGACTCTGCTAGCTAGCATCATTTTTAATATCTTGCAATACACAAAAATACTATCCATATATTGACTGAAGATTTATTTATTTGTCCATTAGCAAAAAACAAAATAGCAAGAACAACAAAAAATTCCTTTCTGTGCTTTCTGTTCAGGTGTTTAAATCATGAAGCTATTTTACAGGTAATCAGGCAAGAAGATATTGTCACTCATAAACCCCATGAACAGAAATAACTTCTAAAAGTATACCTGTTTTTGATTTGGTGCCAATAGGAAAGATGGCATACATACTTTACAGTAGTCTCTTTTTTAATGTTTAAAAAGATTATCATTAGTTTTCATGACTTTTACAATAAACTACTAAGTTATTACATATCTTTGCCCCAAAGACTTGGAAACCATACCAAAAAGTTTGAATTCTAATTTCTTTCTTCATTTGAAGGGGGACAAGTACATGGAAAATACTCTTCTTCTGATGATGATATTTTCTCTCTCACACACAAAAAGCCACAAACACCACAACTACTTAATACAGGCAAGAATCCAAAGTTACCCATAACTCCCTGAAGCTGAACACATGGAAATGTCTTCTTTCTCCTTCTCTTCCACCTTCTCTGCCTCCTCCTTCTTTCCTGATATCTTAATATAGAAAGATTGCATTATAAGGCAAAAATTAACATTTACTAAATCTAAACCACTCAAAGAAGGGGCTCTGTCCCAGGGGGTTTCACAGCCAATGTGTCATAGTAGAGCTGAAGGCAAGCTGAGCACACCTGCAGAAGCCTGGGAGAAGCATGCTTTCTCCATGTGGCATCCATTGAGCTGATTCATCTTCAAAGAGCCTCCAGCTGGATCAGTATGTTAAAGCAACAGATTAAGCCACCATTGGCGTGGCATCACATCTCATTTGCATTTGCCTCCAGGTCAGCCTCTGATTAACCATGAATTTAGGCTCTGGCCACTGTGTAGAGCACCAGCTTTGACATCAGCAGGAGGAGGGTTGGACTCCTGGATAAGACTATACTATGCCATTTAAGGATGTATGACACAATGAGCAAGTGATTTAAATTCTCAGAGCCTGTTTCATCTTCTGGAAAATGGGGATGAAAATACCTACTTCTCAAGATTATTTTAAGGATTAAATGACTTAGTGATTATAAACTGTTTAGCAGAATATCTTATAAAAGTGCTAGTATAAAATCCTGAGAGAGCTCTTGAACATCGGGTGTGTTTGTGTTCCTGCCTCTCCTTAAGTTCCATTCTCTTTTGACTTTTTATGAGGCCTTACTCTCTCTCTCTCTCTCTCTCTCTCTCTCTCTCTCTCTCTCACACACACACACACACACACACACACACACACACAATGCCTCTGATTTCAGGAAACATTTTCCTGCCCCAATAAGCAAAACATCCTAGGCACATCTTGTGTTGCAAGTTAATGGTGTGCACCAATACCATTTTTTGTTTTTCATGTTTGTTTCTAGGGAGTTTTATTCCAAGCTGTATTATGTCCGCATGTTTAATGAGAACTGTACTCTGTTGCTATGGCATATTGAAATTTATGGCTTCCTCTGGAAGGTGGAGACGTCAGTACCCATCCCCCTCCGGTGTTCCCTTGGGCTTTATGAGATTGGGATCTAGTGGTTTATGAAACTATACTTAATCAGATAAGTCTCACTTACACTAAACCTGATGCCTTTGGTTTCTAATTTCTGCATTTTAATTCTTCCTGCAGCTCAGTGGCACAGATTTATTGAAGCTGCTGCCAGCAACAATTTACTCTGACTCGCTGCAGTTTTAATAGTTTGTGCTGAAATAGGTGGAAACACAGTGGGAAAGGAGATGAATGTAGTTTGGGGTCATTTATTTCAGGTGCCAGGGCAAGACCCACATTTTAGTAGGTAAAAATATAGGTAAATGACTTTTATTGTGATCCCTGGGCAATGATTCTACAGTGGACCCCTGAGTTCAACTTATCTCTGCAGCCTGTTCTGAGCAGATCTCATTTCCAGTATCTTTGAGCTGGTGAAATTTCCTTTAAAATAACTTAAGAAATTTAACAAAGCAAATCTTACTTCTCTTTAGCACAACAAGGATGCATAATTTTCTGTAGGTATTCAGAGCTCCTGTGTCTTGAGATGCAAGCTATGCTTTGAAATTTCCCTCTCAGTATGTCACTGCTGCTGCCAACATGCAGGACAGAGTGCTCCTTGACTCTCGGTGGTTGAGACTTGCAGTGCTTCTGGGCTCCTATTGCTCTCATCTGAGATCCAAATAAAAGTCAGAGATTTTATACTGTACCAATGACACACATACTGTCTGGAATATAGGAGGAAATCAGCATTCTAATCCAGTAGATAGATGTATAAACTAGTAAAAATTTCGAAAAAAAAATTTATCAGTGTCCTGGGGTTGCCAACTATTTGTTACTATTAAGCACACTGAAAATCCAACTACTTATGGCTATTGTTATTGTATAAAAGACAGTCTATTTTAATATAAAACAGTAGAAAGGATAAATATTAATATTAAAAATAAACAAATGTCTTTAGAATAATTTATGCATAATCTATCTCTATTCCCTCCCTCTCTCCCTCTCTCTCTCTCTCTTTCCCCCTTTGCTGCTTTGCTCAGGACAGGAAAACATCATCAGGGACCAGCACTGATTTTGGAATCACTGATAAAATCCAACCCCCTCATTCTAAAATGAAGAGATTAAGGCCCCCTGAGGTCAACTGTAAACTCAACTGATGAAAGCTGGGACCAGAGCACAGATCTCTGGGCTTCTATTTTAGTATTTATTTCCTCTGCTTTCTTCTAATTGAGTTCAGGGTAATGGCACAGATGTACAGCAAGATCCTGGAGTATATTCTTAATCACCAAATAAACTTATTCTGTCCTCTCTAAAGTTGCAATGTTAAGTAAATTTACTATGGCCTATAGCCTAATTCTTTCTTTCTTTCTTTTTTCTTTTTATTTATTTATTTATTTATTGGGGGTGGGGGTTACCGGATATTGAACTTAGGGGCACTTGACCACTGAGCCACATCCCCAGCCCTATTTTGCATGGCTGGCTTTGAACTTTCAATTCTCCTGCCTCAGCCTCCAGAGCTGCTGAGATTACAGGTGTGTACCACCACGCCTTGCTTAGTATGACCTAATTCTTTAAATATAGATAATAAATGTGTGGAAACTCTCTAGTGACTAGGGTACCTGTTCCGTAAGGGATTATTTAGCACTCTTTAAAACTGATAACAAGAAGCAACCAAAAAGAGAAAAAAGGAAGGGAGGGAGGAAAAAATCAAGGTTGAAGTTATTGTTTATGATTCTTTACTTAAATACTTATTATACATTGAAACAGTAAATTTAGAATATTGGGGTGCTACTAAGAGTCCTTCACAAAAGCAAAAGATGAATTTACTAAATGACGTGACTTGCCTGCCACTTTTCACATCTTCCACACCTTTCTTTTCTCTTTTTACCTCAACACCATAGTCTATGGTCTCATACACTGAGACATCTTAAACATGACATTTTACTCTCCAGTCTTTGTTCTTCTTGACCCTTGTTATGTTTGGCTAAGTTTATTAGTATTTCTTGAACCTACTCCCTATCCCAGGGGGACCATGTCCTGATACTCTTTTGGTTCTCGTTCTACTTCTCTGCCATTGTAGGTCTCCTATGATAACATCTCTTCCACATTCTGACTTCAGAAATGGGCATTCACCAAGATTCCATCCTTGAACTTCCTTTCATTCTCTGCACTCTCAAGACTTTTCCTCTCCTATGACTTTAGCTACCACCACTTCTATGCTCAGATCTTTATTGCCAACTCTCCCAAGTCCGAAATTCACTTTTCTAAGTGTATGCTGGGTGTTTCCAACTGTGATTCACCAGTTCTTCAAATACAGTATGAATGAAACAGAATTAATCCTATGAACTCTCCTTTTCCATACCAACTGGCTTCCCCTTCCAAATTACTGTACCAACATCTTTGCTTGAAACCAAGGCCATATCTCCTCCTCGGTGACAGTGGTGAAACCAGCAGAAATAACAGCGTCACTCAGTTGAGATACCATGACACACTGCTACTCCATGTTGCACTGCACCTGCTCTGGCCTCCACAACGGAGGCAAATGTATAAGAAACAAAACTAGCTCCTCCAAAAAAGAGTTATCCTCGAACAATAGACCAAGGTTATCTAGACTTAAAACATTTAATAGCAAACACAAGGGGAGTTAGAGAAAATGAGCTTTGCAAGGGCTTCTGGAGGAAGCTATGATTCTTAACCAGTGGGCAGACTATGTACCTGCATCAGCAGATTTCAAAGTTGCTGCATTAGAGTGCTGTACTTTAAAATCCTGTGTATGTGAACTTGCATTAGATACCTAACCTTTTCTTGTCCCAATTTTTCTTATTTGCAAAATGGACATAAAATTTCCAAGAATGTGAAGAAGGCGATTGAAGAATTGAAACAGTCAATGTCTTTAAAACTTCTGGAACAGTGACTGGTAATGAGCAGATGTCGACTTAATGTCTGGTCTCAGCAGACCCTGAAATGGGGATTTGGAAGATGAGCTTAGGAAGTAACAGTAAGAGTAAGGAAGTGAGGCAGAGAAGAGAATAAAGCCATTAAGGAGTAAGTTTGTAGCCAACTACCAGGATTGAGTAGTGGAGCCTAATCTTTCTGAGGAGCCCTGGAAACTAGTGAGAACTATGCACCTCAAATCACACCCTAGAAGGTTAAGGAAGTTGGGCTATTTATGTGCTCACTTTGGTCAATCTGTGAGTGAAAACCTCCCAATGGTGTTAATTCTCTGGTGCTTCCAGCTGTGCCAGGTGCTAGAGAAAGTCCTTGGACAGAGCTGGCACGTATCCTATCATAGTAAGGTTCTCAAAGACACCATGCTCAATTCAGACACTATTGTCCTCATCACTGCCGAAGGCCAAGGGCAAGGCAGGTGAAAGGCTATCCTGGCTGTACCTGGGGGGAGTCATAGGAGGAAGGGCCCAGAATTTTGAATTGTGAACACAATCATCTCATCCCAGGTGATATACCTGCGTTGCCTTGACAAAAATTTAGGGATCTGGAGAACAATTTGTGGAGCACAGTTCATGAAATGTACTACTAGGTGTGATTTGAAGAAGTTAACTCCACTTTCTGCCCTCAAGAAATGGCAACTCAGTTCCAAATGCAAAATATAAATGTAGTACACTAAGGTAGGCAGCAATGGCAATAAGAGCTTGCCAAGTGCCCAGTGAGTACAGTGGACATTGCTGGAAGGGTGAAATTGCCACTTGCTAGGGCAGTCAGAGTGGCTTCCGTTGAGTACATAAGATTAAGCTTGGTCCTATAGGATTACTTGTTTTTAGATTGGTGAACAGAGTCAGCAGAGAATTTCCAGGAGGCAACTATTTTCGAGGCCAAAGAGCTCCACTGATTCAGATGCTGGTTGTTGATGCCCAAGGTCAGGGGGTTAGGACTGGTGCTTAACAAAATCCAGTGGTGATGCCATTCATCCAAAATGGCTCCCAGAGGCAGATCTGGCTTTCAGAATTGCTCTCCACTCCTATGCCATATTAAACATCCTCTTTCATGTCATTAACTAGCTATCAACAACCCTGTGATATAGGCATATTAGCCCTATTTCACAGATGAGAATACCAAGACTGAGGCAGCTAAGGAAACTCCCTCATGTTTCTCAGCTAAGCTGGCATTTGAATGCTTGCTCATTTGACTTAGAAATCAGACCAAATAATTCTGCTTTGAAGTTTCCAGTTCGGGCAAAGAGAAGAAACAATATTCTTGTAATTATTTTAAATTTGGGCTAGTCAAATTAGATCTGAAGATTGTTCAAAAAGTACTTATATTTATAGGTTGTTTAGTCTCCCTCGTTATTGATATACCTATGGGGACTACTTCTAAGCCTGCATTTATCCTAGCAGGTGCTGCAAAGCTTATGGAAAACACATTGGGAAGGGACAAGAGAGAATAGATTGAGCCCCACTTGAGTGACAGCTTCCTTGCCTTGGCCAACAGATGGTGCATTTATGTCATTCTTGGATATCTAGGAGTGGAAGAATTCCTTGAGATCTGGGTTCAGCCCCATTTTTGCAAAACTGTGAGTTTTATTCAGTTAAGACGTAAGATTCCATCTGTTACGTTTTGGCAGTTTTTTTTTTTTTTTTAATCAAAGAGATGTGTTACCTGAAGCCTTCCTTTCACTATAACAGATGTGTTAAAGATACCATCATTCATGCAATCATTTATTCATTCATCCCTAATTAGACAGTTTGGAAAAATAGAAAGAGTAAAATATTAGCCTTGATTTATAACTACAGAAAGAGAGATGATCAATAATGACCCTTTCATTTGCTCTTTGCATTTTGTAGAACCCCACCCCCAACACTCCGCCAGCCCAGTAAGAATCCCTGGAGGAGAAGTTTCAACAAGATTCTGGAGCTGATCATGGGAAGGGCAAATGCAGACACTGCCCAGAATTCTATTTAAGGTCAGCCAGAGATTCTCTCCATTTTTTTTTTTTTTTAAGTAGGTAACTCCATGATTAGACACTAAAATCCTGGGTAAAATCATCACATGATGAAAAGAACCAAATAGAATAAGATGTATGTGGAAGATATTTCAAAAATATCTTGAACTGTGAACCCAGTCATCTCATCCCAAGTGATATGCCTGAGTCACCTTCACAAAAATTTAGGGATTCGCAGAGCAATTTGTGGAGCACAGTTCATGAAATGTACTACTAGGTGTGATTTGAAGAAGTTAACTCCACTTTCTGCTCTCAAGAAATGGCAACTCAGCTCCAAATGCAAAATATACTGTAGTACACTAAGGTAGGCAGCAATGGCAGTAAGAGTAAGAAATCTTTCAAATCTTTTAAAATCTTCTGGGTTCAGTAAGGCACTGGGCTCTCCAGGACTATCTATGGATGAGGACTTGCCATTCTGAGACTAGAACTGCATAAAGCTAATATTGGAAATGTCAGACTAGGTGCCTTGGGGACAGCATTTATTTTTAATTGTTCAGCAGTAACATTGTTCTTTCTCTAGAAGGATTCCAGTGATTTTTCCCTGAACTTTCAGAGATGATGATGAAGATGATGATGACAGTAGTAGTAGCAGTAGTAGTGGTAGTGGTGGTGGTGGTGGTGGTGGTGGTAGTGGTGATGGTGGTAGTTATAACTTAACATTTACTACGCTTTTACTGTGTGCCAAATACTGTTGTGGTTTTTCACATGAATTAAACCATTAGTCCTATGGTAGTTCTGTGCCAACAGCATCATTGTTATTATTACTGTCCGAATTTTACAAATGAGTTAAGTGATATATAGAATTCAAGTCACTTGTCACCCTCAATTCCCTGCTACATAGGCCTCTCCTTTGAGCAGTTTACAACATTGGCAATTTGCTTTATTAGAATGAGTTAGAAGATTCAGAGAGACAAAGACAGAGAGTGCTGGCAAGATAGAAGTCACAGTCTTTAGTAATCTAATCTCAGAAGTGATATCCTGGCACTGTGACACATTCTACTCATTAGAAGCAAATCACTAGGCATAGCCCACACTGAAGGGGAGGTCATAACACAAAGGGCATTGATACCAGGAGGTGGAGACCACTGGGGACTGCCTGAAAGGTTCCCTCCAACACAGTCGGACTGCAGAGTCTGTGACTTGACCAGGAGAGGAGAAGGCCACACATTTTCCCTATAGCAAATTTGAAAGAAATAAATCTACCTTAACAAAGAGTGCAGGGATGGGAAGTGGTAGCCTACAGATCAGCAAGGACTTAAAATAAATAAATTTCAGGTTGCTTGAACTTGAAGTGCCATTATTTCCTTACCCAGAAAACTCAGATGCCTCCTTCATTCAGCATTTAGGATACGAAAGATAAAGACTTGTGAACAATTATTATTTCTCTAATTTCTATTTTAAAGCCAGGGGTGAGAGCAGTTTTCCTCAGGAACGGTCACCTTCCTCTTCCTCTCCCTGTCCCCGTCTTCATTCCTTCATAATTTTTCATGTCTCTCTATGGCACTTTGCTTTTATTCTGTGTCTGTCCTCCATTCCCCTTTTACTTGACTAGCTTTTTCTTGCTGTCTTCTTCTTATTCTCTATTTCCCTTTTTCATTTCTAGTTTTTTAAATTCTTAATTTATCCAAGTACTTACGAAGGAAACAGGTTCACAACATGGTATTGTGAGGGTCAGTTTTGTGTGTCAACTTAGCTAGACTAGAGTTCCCAATTATTCAATCCAACACTAATTTGAGTATTGTGAAAGCATCTTGTAGACTTTACTAAGATCTATGATCAGTTGACATTATAGAAAAGAGAGTACCTTGGGTAATATGGGTGGGCCCAAACCATTCAAAAGAAAGGTTTTCCTACAGAGAAAGTTTTGCTTGTGGGCTGCAATATTATCTCCTGCCCAAGAACTTCCACCTTGCTCTTCCTGAAAACCTGCCTTGCAGATTTAGGCCTTTCCTCATTTCACAACCATGTAAGTCAATTCCTTACAACAAACCTGTGTGTGTGTGTGTGTGCGCACACACACGTGCGCACACACACACACACACACTCAGAGAGAACTTACTGATTCTGTGCCTCTGCTAGAATTCTGACTGGCACAGCTGGCAATATCCAATGGTTCTGATACTGGCCAATAGTGGTTGGGAGAGGGAAGCACATTTTCATTTTATAAGAATAGAATAATTTGGAAAAATGAGTTCAGAGCTTCAGAGGTACTATTTTTCCGGATAAGAACTCCAGATATTCTTCAAGTTATGCCAGGATGGCCACCTCCTCTTTGGTCTGCGTTGGTCCTCAATAACATCCTCTCTTGGCTTTTCCCTGCTGGTCTATACCATCAACATTTATTTATCCCATTTTTCTATCGTCTCAGGGAACTAATAAGTTATTCTATTATTCTGTTTTATTCACCTTTACACTCCTTGCTCTAAGACCTGCACATTCATGTCACTCAATACAGCTTTATTTAAAGGATGGTTAATAAATTTGCATTTAAATAGAAGCATTCAATGTCTTAATCCAAAGATAAGACTAATGATGAGGTTCATGCACCCACAAGGCCAGTGAAAGGGAGGTACTTCCATGCATCTCCAATCCTTCTACTCAGGGAGCTGCCTGACTGGCCACAGGCAAATCACAGACATCACGTCTATACCAGTAGTGGTCATAGCCAGCAAGCCTCACAGCTGCCTGTGCCCAAACCCACATAAATATCCACAGTCTCCAAGAGGGAGGACCATAAGGGTTTCCCACAACACTTTCAGGACATCTCTTCATCCTCCTTTATCAGCGGACATTTTTGTGAAGTATATTTTCTTTACATACTTTAATTAAAACAACATATCATGATGCATGACAAACTAAGGAACAGATATGAGAATCATGCTGTATTTTAAATCACCCATTACAGAGATTTTTTTTTTAAATGTGTATATGATGTGATTTCCCCCACTAATGTGGGGTGATAAATCAATCATTTTACAATAAAATATGTTATATGCAATGAGTTTGTGACTATTATTTTTAAGTTAATCATCTGTTAATTTCAAACATGGCAGATATCATTAAATATAATCCATGTAAACAAAAGCTGTTTATGTTCTCCACAATGTTTAAAGGTCCAAGGAATCCTAAGACAGAAAGCTTGTTTTAAAAAAAGCACGGTTACAGTTCATTGGTTACGTTTTAGCTGGAACAGGAAGCAAAATGTAAGCCTAGGGGTAACTAGTTGGCCTCAGGAACTGGGATCTATTTAGAGTGGCCACAAAACCTTGCATCCTGTCCTTTTTGCTAATGGCCAAATCCACATAGAAGCCATCTTTCAATTCCTTCTTTATCTTCCACAGAACCCAGAAGGGCCTTGAGCACATGACACACACTCTACAAATACTTACTGATTGATAGACATTGATCTTCAGTTGTACAAAATGTATTAACTTAGAATCTGTCACACAGCTCAAGCAGCTTAATGTTGACCTCAGGCTAAATCCTGAGCAGTTTGGGAGGCTCACCCGGCCTCAACTCGTTGCTGCTTCTACGTTCAATGGGTGGGGCATAAAGACGGCAGAAAGGTCTGTTTCCCACTCAAGAAGCCAGAACCTGCTCTCTGGAGCCTGGAATCTTGCCTTGGTCCGTGGAATCACAAAGTTCAACAGACTCTGGAGTTCTCCTTTGTAAAGGTGTCAGTGCATTGTCTGCTAGTTCCCTTATTTTTGGACCCAGGTGAGACTGAACATCATCGAAGAAGTGGGAGTGATGGAGCAAGGCTGCTCACTTAATGGTATCGAGGAAGCAAAGAGAGAGAAGGGGAAAGGGCTGGGGACAGAATAACCCCCTAGTGACCTATTCCTTCAACGAGGCCCCACCTCCTAAGTTTCTACTATCTACCAATAGCCCACTAAGCCATGAATCTACCAGTGGATCTGTACCATATGTAAGAAACACTCACTGATGAAGTCAGAACCCCTGATCCAGTCACCTCCCGTAGGGCCCAGCTCTGAACACTGCTGCTTTGGCCCCCGAGCCTTCAATTCATTAACTTTCTGGGGAACATTTCAGATCCAAAACATAATAGTATGGTTGCAAATGCTGACTCAAAGCTCCTCTCATAGTCAACTGTGAGAACTGAAACAAATATCTTATACTTTGCTAGCCTCAGTTTCCCTATGTGTAAAATGGAAATAATAATAATAATAGTACATAAAAATTAAATGATAATAAAGTATGCCAAGTGCTTAGCTCAAGTGCCTGGCGCAGTGAAAAACTTAAAAACATATCAATTACTACTACTATTATATATATATATATATATATATATATATATATATATATATATATATATAATACTTTTCTGTGTCAGGCAGAATAGAGGAGCTGGGAAATGGACTTTCTGTTCTTATTTGTTAGTTAATATTTAATATGCTAAGCACCAGAGAGACTAATTGTTTGCCACAGTCCTTGCTGAGAATGAGAAAAGAAAAAAAAAAAACAGATCTTTTCTTGCTTCTGTTTCATTCTCATCAAAAGACTGAGGAAAAGACAAGAGGAACAGAAGACCACTCATTTACAAAAAAAAAATAAAATATATATATATATATATATATATATATATATATATGCTTCCTCTTTGACTTTGTGCATGTATGCATGTGCAACAATCCCCTTCAATCCAGTAGGATCTCATTTGAGTTTGAACAGGAGCGTTTCTTATTAGAGTAGAGAAGGACACAGTGTTGACCGGGCAGCATGTTTGTTTGCCAGGGGTTCTGGGGCTCTTGGAAAGGTCTTGGGGCAGAGTTGGTTTTCAAATCTGCAGCCAGGAAAACATACTCATAATGCCCACATGCTTGCAGGGTGACACATAGCTTGTCACACAGATTGCAGCGGCTGCTTGATTAATTTCCCAGTAAAGATCATCTTCATGAGATATTCTTAGGGATGAGCACTGTGAGTGAGGTGCATGCCACTGAGGACACAGCCACCTAACTTCAAAGGCTCCTCCCTTACCAGCCCCTGCGAGCTGCTTTGTGTTCATGGCCTACCCAGGAAATTGCCTTCAGTAGGGAGGAGACTGTGACTTGCCCAGGAGCTGAATTTGAGAATCAAAGGGCTGATTTCAGGCAATGATATGTTGTTTATCTGGAAAAGGGCTTGGGGACTGCTTTCATGTTCTCCTGCAAAAGGAATAAAAAGCAGCATAGATTCAGACTGAATGATTGGGTCTGGTAGATGTCTGAGTTAAAACCAGAGTAAACAATGAAACACCACCATCTCACCAATGACACACAGATGGACCTGACATAGCCCCCAAAGAGGAAAAATAATGCAGGGGATTGAGGCAAAATGATGTTAAAAATGAAGTCAACTAGAATAACTGAATTTTGTTTTTCTTCTTGTTTTAGAAGAGCATATGAAAATAACAGGAAGATTGGAAAGTAACAACATTGAGTAATGTCTGGAAAGAAGCTAAAGAAAATGCATACTGCCAGGCATGGTGGCACATGCCTATAATCTCAACAGCTCAGAGGCTGAGGTAGGTGGATGGTGAGTTTGAAGCCAGCCTCAGGAATTTAGCAAGACCTTGTCTAAAAATAAAAAAAATAAAAAGGGTTGGGGATGTAGTTCAGTGGCAAAGCACCCTTGGGTTCAATCACCAGTATTGCCTCCCAGCCAAAAGTGCACTATTTCACTAGAAGGGAAAAAGGCCAAAGAAAGTATAGGGAATTTCTATGTGTAACCAGCCGTTTCCTTCACTACTTAAGACAAAATAGCAGGAACTGGGGGCCTAGTGAGTTAGGAATTTGGGTTAGACCATGAGAATGCTGTTACTATAATAACAGTAGAGGAGAGCAGGGACTGTATGGGACAAATTCCTCAGGAGGGTCCCTAAGCATCAGCAGTGCTCTCAACCACCTTCCAATTTTAGGTAGCAAGTTGCAAATGTTGTAGTAAATTTCTGACTATAAAATCTTTTAACCTAGATACACACTTTATTTAAGACCTCAAACAGGAAGACAATAAGAATTAAAAATAACCAAGGCAAGTCATAGAAATATCAAGTAGTGAACAGTAAATATGTCTTTCATGAACAAAACAGGCTTCTTAAGAGCAAGGAATTTTGACTAGACGATTGCCGACATGGGTGTCCTTATTTTAATTTTTTAAGTATACATTCTTGTTTGTAATATTTTTCTCTGAGCCATTTAGGGCTCATTCCAGATTCTAATTCGTCCTTCCAGAATCACACATTCACATAATTAGATTAGGCTGCCCTCTGGTGGCAGGAACCTTAACTGAGTTTCTGATAAAGCAGGCTGTTTTATCTTAAATATTCTCAACGGAGTTTTTACATGTAACAAATGCAAATTCACAATTTTCACAGAATGAAGAAACAATTGACACATAATTACAGTCCCTTTTCCATTTCTTGTAAAGAATTCAGAAAGCAGTTGGACTCTTGAGGAACCTCAGTAATATTCATTATATTCTAATGAAAAGAGATTTCGTCAGCAGGGACCCCATGTCACTGAGATTGACAGCATGTTTGATGAATAAGCTTTCACTGTCGATGGTTTATAAAGAGATGACCTCAGCTAGGACAATCTTTTGAAACCTACTTTAAAATGAACCTGAAAAGAAAAAAAATGGTTAATGATTGTTGAAAATATCCAGGAAGTAAGAAAAAAATAATAATTGAATTTCAGTAATTATCTAAGCAATAAGCTTAATCAACAGACAGGATTCTAGTCTGGATACTGTCACTATCTAGCTCTGTGCTTTTGGCTTCATTAGGCACCCCAATGACCTTAAAATGAGTTCCTATTTTTTTCTTTTAGTACCACCAATGTTAATTATAACCTAAAGAGTCTCAATTAATATACTCTCCAGGAGACTGCAGTCAACACAGACCCAATAATATATGCATACACATTTTAAAGACAATTAAAAATGATGGCTGCACAAGAAGACTTCCTCCAATTATTTGAAAGATGTTGGGGAATATGACAAACATGAATGTCAAATCTGTCATGTTATAGACACACAACCCTGAAAGAACCTGTCATTCAATCATCTCAAACTCACATTTTGGAGAAAAGGTTTGTGATGGATCTGGCTTTGGTCAGGGGCCACCCAGGCCTGTATAACTATTTCTGTGAATACTGTGAACAGGGACACTGGGGCAGATAATAAATAGATGTGAACTGAAAGGGAAAACTCAGATTGAAAAGGCAGCTTTGAGCCTTGCTAAACATGTTTGTATGCTGCTGTTCCTGCTATTGGTAATTAATATTAATTTTTTAATCTATGACATTGAATTTAGATAGTATAACTAAAGTCATATTTTTAGTTAATGTATTGTAATCCATGCCACAAAAATGTTGAATGGTTCTGTAAAGATTTCTTACAAAGAATATAGCATAATAAAATAAATTAATCTCAGATAAAAATACATCTGAGCCTTAAATGTGTGCTATAAAACTCCATAATTTGAAAAAAAAGTCAAACTTCTAATAAAAGGATCTGAGATGGGAGCAAAGATCATTGAAAAAGCATTCTCAAAGTATGGTTTTGCCTAATATTTTTATGTTTCCTGTATTTTTTATTCATATATTAACTATTTCCTCTGATACTCTGGGTAATAGGATCATGAGTTAATGTTCACACTTTAATCAAGACAAAAATGAGGGATTTCTCAAAATCACAGACAAATTCCCAAACTAGTAATAGCCCACATGATTTTTGTTTGGTCTATCCATCCATCAATCCATCTATTCATTTATTCATCAGATCATTATTGGGCAAGTCATTGTATTATATATGTTCTCTTTTTT
Source organism: Urocitellus parryii (assembly GCF_045843805.1). NCBI lineage: Eukaryota > Metazoa > Chordata > Mammalia > Rodentia > Sciuridae > Urocitellus > Urocitellus parryii. The sequence goes on from NC_135536.1 coordinate 82,046,329, forward strand.
AATGTATAGATTTTTTTTAGACTTTTATTTTATTTATTTTTCTGGGTGGTACTGAGGATCAAACCCAGTGCCTCACACCTGTTTGACAAGCGCTCTACCACTGAGCCACAACCTCAGCCCCCATATGTGCTCTTATAAGGGGAACAAAGGTGAATTAAATTGGATATTCTTGTATTCTCGGTGCTTGCAACATAGTAGGACCAATGAAACAGCCATATATGTAAATACAGAAAAGAAACTGAAATGGATGATTTAGAAGTTCATAGGGTTGGAATTTCGGAAGCTTTATGCAGTTCAGCTTCTCTTACAGGGTAAGAGAATGGTATACTAGTACCCTGTAGAATGTCTGCTATCCAGGGAATAGAACCACCATTTGACCCAACTATCCCACTCCTTGATCTATACCCAGATGATTTTAAAACAGCATACTACAGGGATACAGCCACATCAATATTTATAGCAGCACAATTCACAATAGCTGAACGGTGGAATCAACCTAAATGCCCTTCAGTAGATGAATGGATAAAGAAAATGTGGTATATATACACAATGGAATATTATTCAGCATTAAAAGAGAATAAAATCATGACATTTGCAAGGAAATGAATGGAGCTGGAAAATATAATGCTAAGTGAAATTAGTCAAACCCAAAAAAACAAATGCTGAATGATTTATCTGATTTAAGGATGCTGATTCATAATGTGCTGCAGGGCAGGGGGGGTGTGGGAGGATTAACTGAACTCTAGATAGGGCAAAGGGGAGACGGTGAGGGAGAGGAAAAGAGGGGGATGGGGAAGGAAAGACAGTGGAATGCAATGGACATCATTACCCTAAGTACATGTATGAAGACATAAATGGTGAGACTCTACTTTGTGTACAACCAGAGATATGAAACATTGTGCTTTATGTATAATATGAATTGTAATTCATTCTACTGTCATATAACAAATGAAAATTTAAAAAATAAAAAATGCATATAGAACATCTATAATATAAACATGCAAATTATATTTAAGTACATAAATTTTAAATGTTTAATTATATGATAATTTCATATAATATATAATGCGTTAGGTCTGAGCCTATGAGCCCATTTTGCATTTACACAATTCTTAAAGAAAATTCTCCCAATATTATGCAAAAATCTTTACTTAGAAAGATATGCTATTTCTAAAAACCTTTTTCTATGACAGGTTTTCTTTTTTTTTTCGTGTCATTCTTTTTTTAAAATTTTAATTTAAAATTGATGTGGCTGTGTCCCTGTAGTATGCTGTTTTTAAGTCCTTTGCGTACAGACCGAGGAGTAGGATAGCTTTGCACCTGTGTACCCTAGGTTGTCTACTTTCCAGGATAGAGCCTAAAAATCTTTCTGCATTTTGGTTTGCCTCTTTTGAAAGAACTGAATTTGTATTGTCCTCAAATGTGACACCTTGATTGGATCTGTCTGTTCAGAATGTAAAGGGTCTATTTTATTTCATGATGCTTGTTTTACTTCCACTAATTAATCACACAAAAGCATGTGCTTTTATAGCCTCTGTGTCTCACTGACAACTCGTCTTTTTTTTTTTTTTTTTGGTCCCATG